>NC_059121.1:17906385-18206742 GCF_020740685.1 Jaculus jaculus | reverse complement strand
GATGGGAACACGGGTGAGAATGGCTCTGGGAGTCTTCAAGGTAGGAAATGGTAGTGTTTGTTCTTACCACCTGCTGAATACCCATCCTAATCCTTCAGAGGAGAATGGGTTCAGAGAGGCTTGCTTCTATCTGCCTTGAGTTATCTGGAAAGTTGTAGGAAGGTAAGGAGTGGATGGATAGCCAATCCAGGGAGATGATTCGTTCTTCATTTGAAGAGGTCTTCCATGAACTGACTTGAATTAGAGTATGGGAGGGTTTAGTGATGAGGGTATGAACCTTTGTAATAATAGCAATTATAGGCATCAAACTTCAGAGTTAGGCAGATTCCCCAAATAACTCGTAAATAATGCAATTGTGCCTCAAGCATTTGAAATAACGGCCAATCCTGGACATAAGAACCAAGTGGATATTTTGCTCCTCCCCATAACAGTATCTCCTTACTCAAGAAAAGTGCTGCCTTACCTCTTTAAGCACAATATATACTACAATTTTTTTTTTGCAACAACATTATGCAAGACTGAGGTGCATGCAACTAGGATCATCAGAAAGGGGGGCTTTATAAGATAAGACAGATGTGGCCTCAAGATGGCCTAGGAAACACCTTGACCCATCTAGACCTACCTCTCGCCTTCTCCTTCATGCAATAGCTGTGATGCTCCTAATGGCCATTATGTCAAAACCACACCTAGGGGTCAAGTACAGGCCCACATGCTGGCATCTTCTGTCATGCCTCCCTTAACATTGCCACATTTATAAACTGCGTGTTCACTTTCCCATGACAGTAGGCTTCCTGAATTTCTACCTTTTTCCCATAACAAAGGAACGGACATCATTCTTCTAAAATAAGACCCAAACCAAAAAAACAATACATACTATCAAGAGATTTTTTTTTCCCCCTTTCAGGCTGGAGAGATGGCTTAGCAGCTGAGGCGCTTGACTACAAAGCCTCAGGACTCAGGTTTGACTCCCAAGAACCCATGTAAGCCAGATGCAATAGGTGGTGCATGTGTCTGGAGCTCATTTTCAGTGGTTGAAGACCCTAGCATGTCCATTCATTCTCTCTCTCTCTCTCCCTCTTTCTTTAAAATAAATAAATTAAAAATAAATTATTGTGTAAAAAAAAAAAAAAGATTCTTCCTTGGCCAATAAGCTCTATTGGCCACCTACAGTGGCCAATAGTGAACCCTCGGAGTGGCAGCGAGCACATGAACTCTGTATGTTTGCTATTCCAAATCAGCCCTGCACACAATGGTGGTATCTTATGGGCTCCAGAAGCAAGTCTGTCTGCTGTTTTGCACTAGTTATCTGGTGAAAGTTGATCACATGTGGAAGTTGTTTAATAACCATCTGTTGAAGTAGGTGGCGTAAGGAAGGGGGCTGAGGGATGAGTCTTGTACTAGAGGAAGAATGTCTTTGTCATAGCTGTGGTGCAAAGGACAAGCACATGAATATGTAGCTGCATCATGATGGGAAACGTGCAGCAAGCAACTCTGTGGTTGTGTGTTCCGTCTGATTCACTGAATCTCTCATTCGCATAGTAACTGGGAGTACGTCCTAGACTTAGTAAGAAGTAGATGTTAACATATTACTTGTAAATGACTTTTATTTTTTTTCCTGGTTTTTCAAGTAGGGTCTCACTCTAGCCCAGGCTGACCTGGAATTCACTATGGAGTCTCAGGGTAGCCTCAAACTCACGGTTATGCTCCTATCTCTGCCTCCTGAGTGCTGAGATTAAAGGCATATGCCACCACTTCCAGCTCTAAATGACAATTTTTATATGATGGCAACTTAATTCTTGAATGGAAATGATGGTCTGTCTGAATTAGTGCTGTGAATCTCAAAAAAAAAAATGTGTTGATGCTTAGAAAATATGAATCGTAATTGTAAAAGGTCTTTAATTTGTAATTGGTCATTTTACATTGTAAAATATTTTTTTACATTTTTAAAGGATTTTTTTTTAAAGTTTTTATTTATTTATTTGAGAGCCACAGACAAGAGAGAAAGAGGAAGAGAGAGAGAGAGAATGGGTGCGCCAGGGCTTCCAGCCACTGCAAACAAACTCCAGATGCGTGCACCCTCTTGTGCATCTGGCTAATGTGGGTCCTGGGGAATGGAGCCTTGAATCGGGGTCCTTAGGCCTCAAAGGCAAGCCCTTAACTGTTAAGCCATCTCTCTAGCCCATTTTTAAATATTTTAATAGCCAAGAGTGGTTATAATTATGATTAGACAAATGCAGACAATAAAAAAAAAAAATCCTCGGCTGGAGAAGATGGCTTAGCAGTTAAGGCACTTGCCCTGCAAAGTCAAAGGACCTTAGATTAATACCCCAGTATCCACATAAGGCAGATGCACAGGAGGTGCATGTGTCCGGAGTTTGTTTACAGTGGCTGGAGGCCCTGGCACACCCACTATCTCACTCTCTTTCTCTCTACTTCTTTCTCTCTGTCTCTCTAATAAATATATAAATAATTTATTTTTAAAAAATCCTTAACTTACTCAGCCAAATAAAATTCACAAAATATAAATAGTATCTCTCAGGAAATCAGCTGCTTAAGTGGTGGAGGTCAAGATATTATGATAAAGATAAACCCAGAAACATAACTATAAAATCTGGTTCCAATGGCAAGGGGTATATTCAAGGAAAATAAATGATTGTTTGTACAAGCTTATTCCTCATTGTTGTCCCAAATTCTCTGCCTTACATGAAGATAAAAAATTTCATTAGGCTTCCAAAACTCTCATTTTTTATCTTTTCTTAATACAGAGCATCACAATGAATTATAGGCAATAATTAATAACAAGTACTAGAACTTAATCCATACTTAAGATAAATAAAGATTTAACAGATGTGTATAGGCATACATATATATTGATGAAATAGATGTAAAATATAGGTAAGTAAAATATATGGATGAAAGATAGTAGATAGATAGATAGATAACAGATACTAAGAACAGTCTACTTACAGTTTCTTCAAATCCACTATGTAGGAAGAAAATCAATTACTACATTGAAAAGTTAAATCATATTTGTCTAATCCTAAATTTCCATACACTCCAGAGAGATAGTAAATACACTTCCTCACCATACTGAAGAATGGGATCTCATTATTCCTGTGTGATGCACACTATTTAACATAAAAACCAATTTTTACATGTAGCCTGAAAATAACTCTCCTACATTTGAGTTATTTACAGTACTTGAAATTACCCCAAAGTTAGAGTCCCTGCCATATTCTTTCCTTGGACCATCCTCAATCTGGTATCAGGAGGATTCTTTTCAATATAATTGTGTAAGAATGTTTTTGGATACACCCAGTAATGAAAGTAATAATGTTTAACCTAATCTTTAGAGTGTTAACTATGCACTAAAGAATGGACAAAAGTTTACCCTCATTGTCTAATGTAATTCATAATATAACATTATAAGAAAAATTGTATATCTTGGGGCTAGAGAGATGGCTTAGCAGTTAAGGCATTTGCCTGCAAAGCCAAAGGACCCCAATTTGATACCCCAGGACCCATGTAAGCCAGATGCACAAGGGGCGCATGCCTCTGGAGTTCATTTTCAGTGGTTGGAGGCAACTGCATGCCCATTCTCTTCTTTCTCTCTCTCTCTCAAATAAATAAATAAAATATTAAAAATATTTTTTTAAAAATAGTGTATCTTGGTTGGAGAGATGGCTTAGCAGTTAAGAACTTGCCTGCAAAGCCAAAGAACTCAGACTCAATCCCCCAGGACCCACGTAAACCAGATGCACAAGATGGTGCATGTGTCTGGTGTTCATTTGCAGCAGCTAAAGGCTCTATTACCACCATTCTCTCTCTCTCTCTTCCTTTCTCTCTCTCAAATAAATGAATAGAAATGAAAAACTATTGCATCTATTGTTCAGTGAAAAATTGGGAATATACCATGTACATAAACATCTAATTCAAATAGCCATTTAGAAACAGACCCAGAATAAAAACCTCAGTCTTTCATTTCCATATTTCTAAGTTGTTCTTTAATTTCTTGAGATATGGAAACACTGAGATTAAATACCCATAATTCCATTGAATCATGATATAAATACCAGTACAGCATCTAGTATTTTATAAACTGATGTTTAGTTTTAGGTGATTGGAGTGAACTACTGATGAGTTTACTGACGACAAGACACTAGCTACAGAAAGTTGAGTCATTTACATCATTCCATTCTGTGCTTTATATTCTCAATTAAGTATAGAAATTTTACTTTGGAAGTTAAGTTAGTAAACAACAGATTTATGGATAAGAGGTGAGACCCTTACAGGATGCATCTGGTCATAGTCCATGGTCCGTGCTTATTTTATCCCCCTGTTAAGACAGCTCATCTACCCAGCACAGTCCCCAGGTTGAGAGGCATAATGCAAATCCGTGAGGGGACAGTGGTAACAACAGCAATGCATCCCACAGTCTGTCTCTCCAGTAGCAGCCTCACATAACAGAGATCATCCTTGACAGTGGCATGCAGATAAAATTTTGTCAAGAGAAAAATGTTGAGAACTAGAGTCCCATGAGAATAGCAATGATACGTAACATCCTATATGTTACATATGTATACATACATACAGATATATATATATATATATATACATACATTTATTTATTTATTTACTTACTTACTTACTTCTGAGTTTCTTTTTTTTTTTTTGAGAGCGACAGACACAGAGAGAAAGACAGATAGAGGGAGAGAGAGAATGGGCGCGCCAGGGCTTCCAGCCTCTGCAAACGAACTCCAGACGCGTGCGCCCCCTTGTGCATCTGGCTAACGTGGGACCTGGGGAACCGAGCCTTGAACCAGGGTCCTTAGGCTTCACAGGCAAGCGCTTAACCACTAAGCCATCTCTCCAGCCCACTTCTGAGTTTCTGAAGCATATTATTAAGTGAAACTCCTTCCAGCCTACTGGCACCTCCCAGTATCACATACTAACACAGCACAGTTCTCTAGGGGGGAAGAAAACCCCACCTCTTCCTAAAGGTACTTCTAAAATGTGTAGTCTCAGATAAGGAGAAGTGAGGAAAACAAATATTTTTTTTAATTTTGTCAGCTTTATGAATACCTAATAATGCAGAGACTAGAAGCTTATAATTAGGTTAATTATTTATGAGAAAATGCTTGGGTTAATGAGATATGGCTTTATGGAAAACACTGGCTTGTATTGTTAAAGGAAATAAAAATGAGAACCTTAAAGATATGAATTAAAAAAAAAAACACAGCACAAAAAAAAAAAAACAAACCTTGTTACACTTTGGAACTTGCAAACTCATTGCCGATAGGAAGTGACATCTGGAAGGCAAAAATAGCTTCATATATTATAATCGACTGAACACCGGTTTGCATTTATCATATTAATGAGTACACCCACCTATGTACAGTTGTATGAAGCAAGCAATATTTTTGTTAATTCCTTTGCAATCTACTTAACAACATGGAACTAAAACCCTCAATAAATATTTTTTCTGCAAGTGTAAACTAGTGTTGGCTATATTTTTAAGACTTTTAAGAGTCCTATTTTCCACCAAAATTATATAATTAGATAAGAAAAATCTTATTATCTAAAATTACAGTCCTAAAAATCAAGTATATTTCCTTCCAAATCATATGCATAAGCAATTAAAAATAATATTTAGAGCATTGAGGAGAGTTCACATTCTCATTTTCAGCATTCTATTTCACCTTATTATGAAATTATTTAAAAGCAGCATTTTTCCAAATGAAGAAATGATTCCAAAATAATCAATATTAGTTGGTATTTACTTTTCCTATTCATTAGTCTGTATATTTTGCTCACCAAAGTAACTAGTAAGCACTTCATATTGTACATACTCATGTATTAATGCTACTCTCATTTTTGGCTAGAGAAGCTTCTCTTTTCAGATGGCGGGGACCGTGAGATGACTCAGAAGTCACCACAGTGCTGGGAAGAAGTAACAGAGGAGTGCTCAGCACTGAAACATCTCTATCACACCTTCCAAAGCCCAGGGTCCATTGTGGAAGCAGTGGCAGAAAGAATGCAAGAGCCAAAGGAAGGGTAGGTCTGCTTACAATGCACTCTTCCAGACACAGAATGGCCTGGATATCCATGACCTTGCAGCCCATGACACTAACTACACAGGACCATTATAACAGGAGGAAAAGATGATGACATCAAAAATAAAAGAGACAGTGATTGAGAGGGGGAGGGGACATGATGGAGAGTGGAGTTGTGAAGGGGAAAGTAAGGGGGATAACCATGTCTTATTGTCTATAATTATGGAAGTTGTCAATAAAAATAAATAAAATTTGAGAAGTTACACGTGCTGTTAGCGCAACAAGCTCTTCATTTTTGTCTTTTAGTTCCACTAGATTATAGAACTACGCAAGGTCACTCATTCAACCACAACGTCTGCACTGAAAGCGTTCTCCAGAAACCCAGTCCTTCATCGACAAAACACCACCAAGTCACATTTTGTAAGTCAGCCCACAGCCCAGTACAAATAGGAAATACCAAACTATTGCCTTATCATTTGATACTCCACTTTAGACAGTTAAATGAAGGATGATTAAAAGCTTGAGCAAAAGGCCTGCGTGCTCATCCTAGAATCTGGTTTACATGTATCTCCAATGTCCTGTGACCACGACAAGAGAACCACCATCACTTGTTAGCAACCTGAACATTCCCAGCTTTTTTTTTTTCCAGCACCTTTCCCTCTCTCCCTAGATGTCCAAGGCTCAGCTTTTGCCTCCCAAACTGTCATGTGGGATTTTATATAATTCAAGAAAGGAATCATCCTTGATCTTGAACCTGGATGAGTTACTTTACTTTATTACCTGTGTGATTTACAATATGGTCAAAATGAAATGGCTTACCCCATAAGGGTGATTGTGGGAACAGATAAGCAAATACAGATGCAGCATTTAGGAGAGTGACTCTTAACACATAAAGCAAATATATGTGATACACAGAGGGATAATAGGTAGGAGAAATAATAAACAGAAGTTTTATGCCTGAGAATCTTGAAATGCTGAGGGCATATTCCTATGTATATGAAAATCTGTGACTTAAGCAAGTTGGATCTTTAAACATTCAAAGAGATGTGGGGCAACCAATATATAAAAAGGACTTCAACTTAGGCAGTCACATGAGCTCATACTGAAAAGGAGACAAAGGCATAGGAGAAATTTTGGACAGAAGATAAAAACAACACCTTTAGGCAGATCATTCACTTAATGAACAGGTTGTTAAATGAATTCAACAGATAGCAATACAGAAACATAATTTCTGTATTTAAAAAAAAAAAAACAACAACCTATGAGCACATTAACTCCCTACCAGGAATCGCATTGTTACGCAGCGCAGTGCTAACATACAGCATCCGTAAACTTATTTACATGAAAAATTCTTACATAATATATCCATTGTTACATTAAAAAAATACCGAGGTTTTCAAGATAGACATTTTGGTTTTGTTTTTGTTTTGTTTTTGTTTTTCGAGGTAGGGTTTCACTCTAGCTCAAGCTGACCTGGAATTCACTCTGTAGTCTCAGGCTGGCCTCAAACTCATGGTGATCCTCCTACCTCTGCCTCCTGAGGGCTGGGATCAAAGGTATGCGCCACCATGCAAACATTAAAGCAGACCTGACTAAACCACATGAAGAACATAGAGGCATGGCATGTCTGACGGATGGCTTATTTGAGTAACTCTTACATAGTATCCGTGAAGTACAGGTACCTACGGAAGACGGAATAAGAAGGCTTGCTAGGAAGGAGGGCAGAGATAAGGAGCCAGTCTGTGAAAGATAAGAGGATGCTCAGCCTGTGCCAACCTGAGAGTATTTCCAACTCAATGTCAAAGCACTCTTGATAAGCAGGGACATGAAAAAGAGTATTTTCCGCTAGATTTTTCTTAGATATATATATACATACATACATACATATATATATTTACCAGAAAAACCCTGATTTTCATTCCACGTGAATCTTCTAATTTTACTATAAAGCAACTCTAGCAGCACTAGAATTTGACCAAAAATTTAAAAATCTAGATGAGGAAAACTTCCATAACATTCTAAATAAATTAAGTTGCAATTCTACAACCAAATAATTCTACGTTTGTGATTTGGGAATTTAATCATGAAGGCATCAGTAAGCCAGGGGTGTCTACACAGCATATACAGGGCCTTAGTCTTGAGACCCAGCACCACGCACACAATAAAAAATTAGCCTAGAATATTATTGCTCAATATCGCATTGAAAATCATCATATTCTCAAATTGCCATGGTTTTACAGCATGTAAAATATTGTACTGAATCATATGAATTTACTGTCTCTGTGTCCCAGCCTTTTGTAAGACACTGCCATACCTCCTAAACCTTTCAATTTGATTTTTTCCAGAATTATTTTTGTCTACTGATAGGAGTAAAACCAGTTTATCTGGTTTTTTGCGTTCTTTCTCATTGTTTTAATCTAAAACTTCCCTCATTTTAAATTTTCCAGGCACTCAAGACTTCCTCAAATTATTATTATTAATTTATTTTGCCACTTTTCAGCTCTCAAACCTGTCCAGAAGTCTTACGATGTTTTCTTCTGAGGTCCTAATGCTCCTATGTGACAATGATGCTCTCAAAAACCCTGGAAGCTGTCCACATCTTCTCCCTATTCTCAGTCTTTGTTAAGAGAGCAACCAAGTGGGCATTGGCCCATCTTCAAGATGCTGTAAGTATTAACTGATAAACACCATTACCTTGGAAGACCCGAGGGGAGTTTTCCCCAGAGATGTCAGCAGGGTTATGACCCATTGTGCCAACCCGGCCAACAAGGATCTAACTGAAACAGCAATATAAAAGCCAGAGCAAAGTGCTTTCTCTTGGTGGGGCGATTCTGTTCAGCCAGTCAGACCCACAGAGCCCTCCACGATCAGGCTGTCTTACTTTTCCATATAACAACACTGACGCTTAACTTACCACCTGTGTCCCCAGTGACTGCCCATGCTGTCCTTATTTCACGATGGGTTTCCCCTGATAAGTCATTGGTGCAATAATCTCTGTTCGAGATTCCTTCCTATTATGGAACCTAGTCTAACTGCCTAAACAACCTTCCTGGCATTTTTACTACCATTGTCTATTTTCAGTGCAGTGGATAATGCGATGCCAGCAAATTCTTAAATGCAGTTTGCATCCTGCATTTGGATTGCCTTGGAAGATCTTTTCCACAGCCAAAGGCAAAGTCTCCACAGCAACTTGTTCAGCCCAACATAATCTCTTTTATCTAATCTCCTGTAACTCTTCCCATCTGTCTTTACTCTAGCCTCGCCTGCCTCCTCAGGGTTTCTAAAGATATCAACCAAATATACACACATACATTTCCATATACATATATATGTGTATATATGTTCACACACATGTGCACCTATATATTACTTGATGTGATTAATAGGTATATATATATTTTAATCTATCAAAATGAAAACTGTAAGAATTGAAACTCTGTTTTTTGACTGATTTATTCCCAGTTTGGGGAACATAGTGGGAAGAAAATCATAGTTGCTGAGTCAATTAATCATTCACTTCAATTGCATCTGATGATCCTCTTACTCAATCTTTCCTTCCAATACCCAAATGAGAAATAGACTATTATATAGGACAAAAAATAAGTACTACTGACTAAATGTCAAAAACCATTCTCTTGGGCTGGAGAAATAGCTTAGTGGTTAAGGTGCTTGCCTGCGAAACCTAAAGACCCAGGTTCGATTCCCCAGAACCCATGTAAGCCAGATGCATAGGGTGGTGCATGCTTCTGGAGTTCATTTGCAGGAACTGGAGACCCTGATGTGCCCATTTCTCTCTCTCTCTCTCTCTCTCTCTCTCTCTCTCTCTCTCTCTCTCTCTCGTCTTCCTCTCAAATAAATATTTTTTTATTAAAAAGACCACTGTCTTAAATAAAAATAAATAAGATGCCTTTTGCTATTGTGAGCTGAAAAGGTCTTTTAATTATGTCAGAGAGAAGTACCAGTTTCAGATAATTGAGAACACAGTTGAAGGGCCCCTTGATTATAATTTTACTCCCATTAGTTTCAAAAGGTTAGGACCTTGCGTCAATACAGCATCACGTGCGGCCCAAGTTGTAAAGCTTAGTCAACACTGGACTCCAATGGTGAGGTGCATCTGTCAGACCACATAGAGATCCTGAGGACTGCTATTAAAAACTTGATAACTTGCTATCCCAAAGTTGAGCTATCTTTGAAAAATAAATAATGTATGTAAGCCCTGATGTCAGGAACACAAGTCAAAGCTGTCCAAAATCAAACCCTAAATAAAAAGCAAGAAAAAGAATTGTTTTTGTTCTATAATACTTTGCTTATTTTTCAGAGGGAAAATTAAAATGTACATAGAATCTCTATTGTATAAATATTTTATTTGAGCATCTATTGCTCCTTCTACCAAGCAACTTCTCACTTAGAAACAAACAGATGATTAAAGAAATGAAATGGTAATGAATCAACTTGATATCTTCGGAGCAGTCCTAATCTACCAGTGAAAGCCCTCCCTTTAAATAGCAAACTCTGTCTGAAACAAAATGACACACTTGCATTTTGATTAACAGTCAAACTGAGCTGGCCAACAAGGCAATTTTCTGGAGTGTATATTTGAAATTACTCTATTTAAACCCGATCCGGTTAAACACACATTGGAGGCTCACTGTGTGCAAGGTAACGTGGTAGGATTTAGGAACCACAGAAGATGAGCTATTGAAATCTAACACATCTGGGAATGTGACAGGGAACCAGGCCTTCTCCTGGGCACTACAGATACAGTCAGGAGCACTGATGGGTTTCTGACGAACAGGAGATGCTAATTGTTCAATCTCATAACATGACTAAAACATCTGGTAACTGTATTAACAAAAACACACAGGGAGATGCCTGACATCAAATAGTGGGGAGCCCTCGCCTCGGGAAAGGATGCCAAAGAGAAACGATAAACCGCACAGAGGAGGTAGGATAAAAGAGAATATTTTATTTTGTCGGTATTTTTGTGCCAAAGCACAATGCTAAGCTTAAGCTTTGTAGAACTGAAATTCAAGTCCCTTTCTTTGACTCATGCCAAAAATATCAACTTTGGAAACCCATGTTTTTGGTTTACAAGTTAACCGATACTGTGCTATGATTTAAAAGGCAAGAGAGCCTTTGCCCTTGATGGCAGGTTAGTATGAGCCAATCAGCTTTAAAAACAATGTTTTTTTTTTTTTTCCATTTGCAGCCTACTATTCAAACTAAACTGTGTTAAATTTGATTTATGCCTATTGTCATGAACCCCTGTCAAAGCTCGTTATCTGTTGTGTGTGGGATTGATACAGATTCACTTGGGCTGAATTGGAGATTTCTGTGTAAACTTTCTCAAATAAAGGCTACCAGAACGCCCTGTCCTCCCCATTCCAAAAATAAAAGAAAAGTGACTTCTCAGAGATGGAAAAGACAAGCAGTTAACAGAATAAGAAAAGTGGGAACAAGGAAAATGGCCCTGAGGCACTGAGTGAAAAACCAAGGTACACAGAGTTCGGGGAGCAAATTCTTCATGCCTCAAGCCAAGTTAGGAAGGAGATGGGGAGGCAGAGTATCATTCTGATTACAAAGGCCATGGCCAACTAGGCTCAAAGCATGTTCACAGTATTTAGAACAACGAGAAGTCATGAATAGTGCTTTTTATTTTTATTTTTTTAAGGCACGTTTTCATTAGCCCAGACTGACTTAGAACTCACACTGTAGCCCAGGCTTGCCTTGAACTCACAGCGAGTCTCACAATTCTCTGACCTCAGCCTCCCCAAAGGCAAGAATTAAAGGGAGAATGAGCCACACCACCTGACTCATTGTTGGTTTTTTGAGACAAGACTGAGCAGCAAATTATTAAGGTTAGGTGTTTATTTTGAGAAAATGACTTGGAGTGAGACATGGTGAACAAATCGGATGTCAGGAAGTGGCTCAGGACACTTTAAAATTATAATCAAGAAAGGGGTAATGCCAGTGCAGAGAGAGGGAGAGAGAAAGAGAGAGGGCTTTCAACTGAAAGATAAAATCCCATGACCTAAGGCACAGTTACAAGGCCCATAGATAACACAAAAGGTCTAAGTGAGCCGCATGTGTGTCTTTTTTAATATGAAGTCTGAGCACCTGATAGGAAATATCAGGAAAGCACTAGGTTTGAACCCCAGAGTCAAATATGGGCTGAACGTATAAATGAGTGTCAGAACATGCATGATATTGAAAATCAAGATCCGGATAATGAGAGGCATTAAAAGAATATATGAGCCAGGAGTGGTGGCGCACGCCTTTAATCCCAGCACTCAGGAGGCAGAGGTAAGAGGATGTCCATGAGTTCAAGACTACATAGTGAATTCCAGGTCAGCCTGGGCTACAGTAAGATACTTCCTCGAAAAACCAAACCAAAACAAACAACAACAAAAAAAAGTAGAAGATAGGAAGAGGATAAAGAGGATCTAGGACAAAGCCCAGATCACTTGCCCAGCATGCTCAAAACCCAGGATGCAATCCTGAACACTGAAGAAAAGTTGCTGTGGTGACAACTATACTCCTACTTCCAGAGGTAGAGGAAAGATCAGTTCAAGTTTATTCTTGGCTAAAAAGGATTGAGACCAGCCTGGATTACATGAGTCATTGCCTCAAAGCAAAATGAGAGAGAGAAAGAGAGAAAGAGACTCAAAACTTAAAACTTATTGGCTTAAGGCTAGAGAGATGGCTTAGCGGTTAAGCGCTTGCCTGTGAAGCCTAAGGACCCTGGTTCAAGGCTCAATTCCCCAGGACCCACAAGATGCCAGATGCACAAGGGGGCACATGCATCTGGAGTTTGTTTGCAGTGGCTGGAAGCCCTGGCGCGCCCATTCTCTCTCTGTCTCTCTCTGCCTCTTTCTCTCTCTCTGTCTGTTGCTCTCAAATAAATAAATAAAATAAACAAAAAAATTTTAAAAAAACTTATTGGCTTAATAGGAGTTAAAATTTAAAATTTGGCCAGGCATGACGGCACATATCTTCAATACCAGAACTCAGGGGTGGGACTGAAGTCGGGGAGGAGTGTCACTGTGAGTTCGAGGCCACCCTGAAACTGCATGGTGAATTCTAGGTCAGCCTGGGCAAGAGTAAGACCCTACCTTGAAAAACGAAATCAATCAATCAAACAAACAAACAAAGGTTATAAAAAAGAAGCCCAAGATAGAAAAATAGCAGAGAGAGAGAGAGAGGAGAGAGAGAGAGAGAGAGAGAGAGAGAGAGAGAGAGAGAGACATCATTGTATAGCCAAAGAGGGAAAGGTTACATTAACAAGGAAACTGGGGAAAAGATTCAATTGTTACCTGGCAACTGGGAAAAAAAAAAAAACATAAAATAACACATTTCTATGATTGTCACAAACTTGCACACAGCTATAATCCTGAGTCCATAAAGTGACCTTGTTTTATATTAGGAGCTTGCTGAATTATATTTTCCCAAAGAAATAGCTACATAGTATAATTATTATGTGGACATAATGTTATCTATTTAAAGGATAACACAATAAATCAATTTGTAAATGACACACAGTGTCATCAGACCTTGGGCGGGGGGTGGGGGGGAGAGAGGTGAAATCCATTATCCTTGCCTGGCTAGACCATGTTTTATTGTTGTTTTTTGTTTGTTTGCATTCCTTCCATACTATTGGGTGAATAGACATAGTTTATAGGTCTGCTTATGGAAATGATCTAGTTTCCCAGTTTATCTACAAATAGGAGGTAACTCTGAAACGAGGAGGGATGTAGTCATGGGTGCATAGTGAAACTCACCTGTCTCAATGACCTGGAAGGCCCCTGGACAACCAGAACCATCAAATGATTTTGCAGAGAAATGAGACAAACTTCACTTGGTTCAGCCAGTGCGATTTGAGGCGTTATCCATTTTAGCATTTTATGCTGATTCCCCTAATAGCTAAACTGAGGCTGGCTGCCTTGGAAACAACACAGATGGGCAGGATTATCTCCCAGCCGCGATCATCCTGCATCCCTCATCAATTTGCTAGTGAGCCATGTTCCAATGATGGGCACTGAAGCTTCCAAGTCAACGGACAATTAACTGACCACTAAGCATTCCCTAATATTGCAAGTGATCTGAATAAAGTGCCTTTTTTCACATTTTTGTTTACTAGTAAATAGTGCACATTTTAAAATTACAGATGAACTGCACTTTTGCCAAAGAGACTAAAACAAATTTTATTTTATACCAGTGACTGGAAGCCCATTGAAAAGTATACTAATTTTGTGGTGCATGTTGTTAAAGTCATTTAACTAGTCATTGAACAAAAATAATTCTCTCAAATTGAAAAGCCAAACTCCAGGGTTTTTTTTTTTTTAATTATTTATTTATTTATTTGAGAGTGACAGACACAGAGAGAAAGACAGGTAGAGGGAGAGAGAGAGAATGGGCGCGCCAGGGCTTCCAGCCTCTGCAAACGAACTCCAGACGCGTGCGCCCCCTTGTGCATCTGGCTAACGTGGGACCTGGGGAACCGAGCCTCGAAACCAGGGTCCTTAGGCTTCACAGGGCAAGCGCTTAACCGCTAAGCCATCTCTCCAGCCCCAGATTTTTAATATGTACATTTTGCTTATAACAGCGCTAAAATACTTTACACACACACATGGCAAGTGCTCATATGACAGCTTGGCAAAGATGCTAAGGAAGCTTCATAGCGAGCTCTGTTATGGGGACTGCAGAGGGTTAATCATGACTTCTTTCATGAATTTCTGTTCACTTTGGTAAATAATGTTTATCAATAGGAAGAGTAGGTTCACCTAATCTCTGAAACTTTTTTGAATTGGTTTTATTTTAGAATTACCTTTCAGACCTGTATTGCATACTCATTTATCTATCCCAGAACGAATTTGTAATCCACTGAATTCTGAATGCATGTGGACAATCACTTTTCTCACTGGCAACAAAGAGTTAAATTTCAAGCTGGGACGTGGTGGCACACACTTTTAATCCCAGCACTCACTCAGAAGGCAGAGGTAGGAGGATTACTGTGAGTTCAAGGCCATCCTAAGACTACATAGTGAATTCCAGGTCAGCCTGAGCTAGAGGAAGACACTACCTCAAAAAAAAAAGTTAAATTTCAGTGGGTAAAATCTATAAAGCCACTGCTTTATAACATATACAGTTTGAGGTGGGTGTGAGTGGGAATGAAAGTATGCCAGAAAACCCGGCAATTATTCTCATCCATTCATGCATTAGGTGCATATTCTGTTTTGACAATACATAGGACCCTTGCTGTTAAACTAAAATTGATGACACCTAGTTACCAAAAGCTCAGTTTCATTCATAATACAAATTACAACAAATCAACGACACAAATCGGATATTAGTCCACCATTTGTTACATTTAAAATAAGATTTAAGTAAATTTTGTCTTCCTGATGAATGCAATACACTGAGACCTTGAGGGAGTGTACGATCATCTAAAAGAAACAAAAAGATAACTCTCCGGGGTTGTGTTTGCCATTCATTTGATAGTGAGCCAAAGAATAAAAACAACTTCTTATGTTTTCACATAAATCACAGGTCAAATTCGCGTCTCACTCTGCCGCGGTGTAACCTGAGTTTTGTTGTTTGGATGTAAATGTCTCGCATGTGCCTGAAAACGGGATCCCCTGGGTGGTGATGCTATGTTAAAAGACGCTTCACCCAGATGTGAGGTGCAGCCTCAGGCTCCTGCAGCCTCGAACCACCCGTCAACATGCCTTCCACCACCACGATGGACTGCATCCACTCACACTGTGAGCCAAAGCAAACGCAACCTCCCTTGCTTCTTGTCACGTTTTTGCTCCTAGACATGAGAAAAGAAACTAACACACTGAAGCTAGTCACTCGGTTTGGGGGGTGGCGGGTTCCGGGTTGACCTGTATCTATCAAACTGGATGAAAAGATTACCTTCCATCCTATCTGTCCAACAGTCCCCTTACATTCCCATTAAAATGAGCTTTAAGGCTGGAGTGGTGGTTTAGCAGTTAAGGTGCTTGGCTGCGAAGCCTAAAGACCCAGGTTCGACTCCCCCAGAATCTCTATATAAGCCAGATGCACAAAGTGGCGCATGCGTCTGGAGTTTCTTTGCAGTGACTAGAGGCCCTGGTGCATCCATTCTCTCCTTTCTCTCCCTCTTTCCCTCTTTCTCTCTCTCATAAACAAAAATAAAATAAAACAAAATACTATTTTAAAAAATGAGCTTCAATTTTAAGACTTGGCATCACCCAAACCTGCATCTGAGTTGACTCTCTACCCGCTACAAAGCAGAGATAACTTCACAGAGCTGTTACGAAAATCAAAAGAAATACGGTATTAATTGTTCTGAACATAGGGCTTGAAGTCCAGTGAGGACTTCATAGATGCTAGCTAATACCTTCTTGTGTCCCAGTACAAAACCTTCAACATTTGTATGTCTAGATGCTAGTTGGCAGGTAGATAATTACTTTAAATGAAAGGACTTTCCACTCTAGGACATCTTAATCATCTAACTCTTTAGAATGCTACACTTTACCATGTACAGCAGTAGTATTTAATTGGGGTCCACAAAGAACTCAAGAGTGTGGTTAACTTAGGTGGAAAACAATACATCGAAATATCAACATCTAACTAAATAAAATGGCTTTTCCTTCAATTAGGAATATATATAATCACCAATCCACTGTGGTTTCTTTGCCACAAACAGAAATTTTATATATTTGACTATTGTTAGATTTGTTTGCAAACACTTCCAACTAATGTACATTAGGATGCCATACCTGCTATGTTTTGCTATTTGATGAAGTAGTTTATATATATTAAAACATATATTTAAGAATTTATATTGAAATAATTTATTTTCTTTAATCTTATAATATTAATTTATATTTTATAGCAATCTACTAAGAATGCCCTAATAACTTTACCCAGCTTTCTGAAAGGACCTAAGATTTTCTAGCCATGTATTCATGCATGCACACACACACACACACACACACACACACACACACACACATACACACACACATGCATGTACAGATTGACACAATTTAAAAGCTCTGTTATGGGGGCTGGAGAGATGGCTTAGTGGTTATGGCACATGCCTGCAAAGCCTAAGGGCCCAGGTTCGATTCTCCAGGTACCACGTAAGCCAGATGCACATGGTGGTGCATGTGTCTGCAGATCGTTTGCGGTGGCTGGAGTCCCTGGTGTGCCCATTCTTTCTCTCTCTCTCCCTCCCTCTCTGTCTCTAATAAATAAATAAATAATAAATGTTTTTCAAAAAGCTCTCTTATGGAGACCTCTTTTTGTTTATTTTTATTTATTTATTTGGGAGCGACAGAGAAAGAGAATGGGTGCACCAGGGCCTCCAGCCACTGCAAACGAACTCCAGACGCGTGTGCCCCCTTGTGCATCTGGTTAACGTGGGTCCTGGGGAATCGAGCCTCGAACTGGGGTCCTTAGGCTTCGCATGCAAGCACTTAACTGCTAAGCCATCTCTCCAGCCCTGGAGACCATTTTATAGTCTCATTGATGAAGCTTCAATCTCTGAGGGACAAATAAGACCTTGGTATTATCTGGAAGCGTGTTTCCTGTCAAGTTTCACATAGCATCACTTAACCACCAGTGTAGTGGCCTTTGGAGCTAGAACCTTTGCGGAGAGGGGGCATTTATGTCATGAGGACTTTTGTCTTTACCCAAAACAAACTCCTGACCCTTTCTACTGTGGAGAGACAGCCATAGAATTCTCACACATTTCCAAAACTAGGAATACTTCAGATGGCTTATTAGCAATAACTCTCTGACTTAAAGCAAGCTCCTTTTTAGAACACTGAGCAGCATAGAGCCAAGAAAGAAACAAGGTGAGCGTGCACGTCAGTGCTTTGGAACACCTCGTTTCTTCTCTCTCATATCTGTAATTTCACTGGACACACTAACAGCTCTTATTACTTAAATTACTAGTGACCCTGCATTTCTGTATCCTGTTGTCCACATGGAGTTTGCTTTGCTGGTTTGGAACCTGGGAATGTCTCCAGTTACTCTAAATAATTATTTTATTGGCCGTATCACTCAGTCAACACACACAGATTAAAGGTAAGACACATACAGATGAAATCATTGGCTTATTCTTCAACCTTTTCATACTTTCTCACTGAGCTTCAGTGTGTCTTGTGTGGGTAACGACTTTACCTGTGTGTTCTCAAGGATGGCATTTCTCTTAGTTATTGACTGACTGTTTTGTGTATGCACACATGCGTGAGAAAATAAGTATGGGTGTGCCAGAGCCTCTTGCTGCTACAAATACGCTCCAGATGTATGTGCAGTTTTGTGCGTCTGGCTTTATATGGGAACTGGGGAATTGAACCCAGGCCAGAAGGCTTTGTATACAAGTACCTAGAAAGAACTGAGCCATTTCACCAGCCCAAAGATGGCATTTCTAAGTTGCCTGCAGGTGTAAGAAAGCCTTTACCAAACTATTCTCTGTTCCCTTTGTGGCTAATAATAAAGTCCCTACAATTAATCTTAGTATAAAAGGTAAGGATAATCTTCTGGTATTTAAGTGATATAATGGATATATAATTGATACAATTGTTATTTATTAGTGTAATATTGGGACCTACATTCATAGTATTATTTTTAACAGAACAGATGAAATTGCATTCACTCTGGTAAATGAGTCCACATAGGACTTTGTTTGGTTTTGGTTTGGGTTTTGTTTTTCCTGAAAGAAGATATTTTATCTCAGAATCCCATGTTTGGAATTTAGCAATCCCAAAAGCTGTGATGATTTGAAGATAAGCATATTTATCCCTGAAGGTAGAGGTTTAAAATTCCAAAATAAGGAAACTGTTTTTAGAATCTTCGGCAGTTTCATCATATCTGGCTCTCTGGCTAGGAAATGAAGTTCAGCCAATGCTGTAACTAAACAGACCAGTTTATTCAAGACTGAAGCTCACTTTCACAGCACAAAAGGTAAGTCCCATAGGGCAATGTTTTAGCCATTAGCTTTTCCTTGAGGTGTGCTAAATAAAAAACAAACTAATGTCAAAATGCATTTTTATGATTTTGTTAATTTATGCTAGGTAAAAATCCCTCAAACTTCTCAAGAGATAGGTAGTCTGGTAAATTTAAGTCCATACAAGGACATGCAGAATTTAGGAACCAGATTTACTGCCACAAAGCTACGATGACATCATAGTATAAAAAGGATCATAGGCAAATAAACTGGCGTAATAGCTGTGTATAGAAGCATGTGGCCAGTGGAGGAGAAAGAGGCAAGAGGGTAATCTTTACAGAAACAGCATTTGGGATCATGCCAGTCAACCTTTCTCAAATGGCAAGATGCTAAGGTGCTTTAAGGAAAAAAAAAAAAACTAACATTGTGTCATGTAAAATATATTTCATATATTTAAACATATTCCCCAAAAGGCTATTATTATGCAAGCATTCATCTTAGAGAAACTGAGAGAAGACTAAGAAATTACATAAATGATAATGCCCAGGTTGTGATTGCATAAAGACCAATGCTACAGTAGTATTTCCCAATTAATTCTACTGACACTCACTGTCTTCCAACAATCATCGCCTTATAATGTAACTTGTCGACATTTCAGCCATTCAGACTCATTTTATACTTACAATAAAGTGAAAATGAAAATCTATATAATTTGCATTATCATTCCTGTTCTGTCATTAAATGATAACAAGAATCAACAACTCTTAGTATTTCTTATAGCAGTTAATTTCTTGTAGACCATTTTCCTTAGCTTCTTTAGACTAAAGTATCTATTAAAAATCCCATGAGCTAACACTCGTGTTATATCAACATCTAATCTTTTAAAAAGTAACTCGTTGACAAGCAAGTTCGGAACATTTGTATTCTGGGCAAAGCGTTCAGTAATTTGAATCATTACATGCTATTTTTCAGAAAGTACAGTGAAGTATCAAATTATAAAACTTTTCATGAGGGAAGGAACATGAAGATAGTCTACTCACTGTATTTAAAAATTAAAACGAGTTCTTAGGAAGTTAAATGACTGAGGTTGAGTTTATTAAGTATTACAGTCAGATTCATGTTGCTGGAATCAACATCCAAATAGACACAGTTTTGAGGAAGAAGGGCTTCATTTCAAGCTTACGGCAGGGGTTGGGGGGGAGTTCCATCTGTGGTAGAAAAAGCTGCTTCCACACCACTAAGCAGAGAGGAGCCATCGCCAGCCAGCTAACACCAAAAGGCAGCAGGTCCCAGGAAGAGGTCAAACCTCTCTGCATACCTTTGAGCTGTAAATAAGACCCACCCCTAAACACACCTTAGGACTGGACCCCAGAATCTGCCCCCATTGTCAGCTCCTCCGGCCAGGCACCTGAGTCTATGGGGGACATACATTCAAACTACCGCATGGAGTTAGGCTAAGGAGAGATGGTCATTGCTGATTGTATAACTTACTAACTAATTCTTCACTTCTAGATAATCTAGATATTGAAAGAAAAGGAAGTATCTAGAGCAAGTGAAGAAAGGAGGGAGGAAGGGAAGGAGGAAGGAAAAGAAGAGTGGGAGTTATTGTATCCAGAGTTGCTCTGTAGCATTATTTCGGAACTGAAAGATTTGATGAGACAAGTTTGATATTCAGTACAATTACTTAAGGCTGGAGAGATGGTTTAGAAGTTAAGGTATTTGCCTGTAAAGCTAAAGAACCCAGGTTCAATTCCCCAGGACCGACGTAAGCCAGATGCACAAGGTGGCACATGTGTCTACAAGTCATTTGCAGTGGCTAGAGACTCTGGCATGCCCATTCTCTCTATATATCTGCCACTCTCTCCCTTTCTCTCTCTCAAAGAAATAAATGAATAATTAGACTCTTGAAAATACATTCAAGAGCTGGGCATGGTGGCACATGCCTTTAATCCCAGTACTTGGGAGGCAGAGGTAGGAGGATCACCATGAGTTTGAGGCCATCCTGAGACTACATAGTGAATTCCAGGTCAGCCTGAGCTAGAGTGAGACCCTATCTTGAAAAACAAAACAAAAATACATTTAAGGGCTAGAGGGATGGCTTAGTAGTTAAGGTGTTTGATAGCAAAGCCAAAGGACCCAGGTTCGATTCCCCAAGACCCATGTTAGCCAGATGCACAAGGGGGCGCATGCACTTGGAGTTCGTTTGCAGTGGCTGAAGGCCCTGGCACACCCATTCTTTCTTTCTCTCTCTCTTCCTCTTTCTCTGTCAAATAAGTAAAAATAAAATAAAATTTAAAACATACATTTAAAAATTATTTGAAACATTATGAAATTTCATAAATAATTGTTTATGTGAAAGAGGAATATATAACACATACCTTAGAGGTAACTGTAGATCCTAATAAAGAATGAGACACAACATAGACTGGGCAAAAGCAAATTATGGCTGAACTGGAAAATCATTTGAGAATTAGTTACCTCTCACAGTTAGGAAATTGTTTGACTCTAAGAAATACAATTCATGTCATCTTATCTATCTAAGGGAAATTTTCATTAAAAGCTTCTATGACTGACTGATGTCCTAGGAGTTTAGAGAAGCAGCTAAGATTGAAGCAGCTTGAGACTCTGCTCCGCAACCTCGCTTATAATTCACCTTCTCTAATCTGCATGCTATTCTGGACATCAGATTTTCTTTCCTCCTTCTCTGAAAACTGAACCTTGTGTCTTCAGCCCCAGTTTTCAAAAAAAAAAGGACTCAAGGGCTAGAGAAATGGCTTAGTTGTTAATGAGCTTGCCTGAAAAGCCTAACAACCCAGGTTCGATTCCCCAGGACCCATGTAAAGCCAGATGCAGAAAGAGGTGCGTGTATCTGGAGTTTGTTTGCAGCTCCTGGAGGCCCTGGTGCACCCATTGTCTCTCTCTCTTTCTATCTCTCAAACAAACAAATAAATATTTATAAAGAAAAAGAGGGCTGGAGAAATGCCTTAGCAGTTAAGCGCTTGCCTATGAAGCCTAAGGACCCCGGCTGGAGGCTCAATTCCCCAGGACCCACATTAGCCAGATGCACAAGGGGGTGCAAACATCTGGAGTTCATTTGCAGTGGCTGGAGGCCCTGGCACACCCATTCTCTCTCCCTCTCCCTCTCTCTCTCTATCTATCTTCCTCTTTCTCTCTCTGTCTGTCGCTCTCAAATAAATAAAGAAAAAGACTATGCTCCTGGGCATTCTGGCAAACATCTTTAATCCCAGCACTTGGAAGGCTGGGGTAGGATCCCTCTGAGTTTGAGGTCAGCCTGAGATGACACAGTGAATTCCATGTCAGCCTGGGCTACAACATGACCCTAGCCTCAAAAAAAGAATAACAAATTAAAAAACAGACAGACTATGCCCACAGGGAATTACAAACTTATGAACTACAATAAGAAAGTGGGTGAAGGTAGCAGGTAGAAGAATAAGCAAGGCGGGGAGACTGTGTATACCCATTCTCCCGTGTGTCAGGCTTTTTAGCTACATGATCTCACTCATCCACAAGGGCGTTCTACATAAGTAGTGTAACTTCCATTTTACAAATACATGAGCAGAGACTCGGTAAGGTTAATGGACTTTTGAGAACAACGCGCTGTAATGGGATCACAGTGGAAAAACAGCGCTTTCAATCTGGGGGTCAAGGTCTGGTGACGTGGCTGTGTGAGCCGTTCACGCTGAGCGGGACTGAGCGTGCAGAGAAACGGCTGCATCCGCTGGTGAGTCTTCAAGGAGCACCACAGACAGGGTACGGGCACCTTGTCTCTAACAGAAAGACATTGCTAAATAACGTAGCAAGCCTACAGAGGGCATTCCTTAAGGCCTATATGTAAAACAGAAATACTCTTGTTGGGAATTATTAATAATTTGGTACTTACACAGAAGATGCGCATATATTTTCACCCACAATCAGCCTGGGCTTCGTTTTATTTTTTCCTTCTGCAGGTTGTGTATCACAGTCCATCCAGCTACATAATGCAATTCCACGCTGTTTCCATGACTGCTGACCAGGCTCTGATGTACGTGAGCCTGAACAAGCCTTAGGATTGACATTATTTTCACATTATTTACATGATTAGAATCTTCGTGATTAAGAGCCACTCCGCAACAAGAAGAGTGATTATGTTAGAGATAACTAAGAATCTTGCTATTGCAAAGAATTTTTAGGGCTGGAGAGGTTGGCCTAGTGATTAAGGTGCTTGCTGGCAAAGCCAAAGTATCCAGGTTTGGTTACCCAGCACCCACATAAAGCGAGATGCACAAGGTGGCACATGCATCTGGAGTTCATTTGCAATGGCTAGAGGCCCTGGCATGCACATTCTTTCTCTCTCTCTGTTTCCTCTCTCGCTCTCTCTTTCTTCCTCCCTCTTTCTCTCTCACTGTCTCAAATAACTAAATAAATAAAAGAATTTTCAGCTACACAGATATATAGATATATATAGATAGACAGATAGACAGACAGATAGGTGATAGATAGATAGATATAGATGATATAGATATAGATATAGGTAGAGAGATAGATGATAAATAGATAGATGACACATAGATAGGTATAGAGAGAGAGAGATGGATGGATGGATAGATAGATAGATAGATAGATAGATAGATAGATAGATAGATAGATAGATAGGCAGGCAGGCAGGCAGGCAGGCAGGCAGGCAGATAGATGTTAGATAATAGATAAACACAAATTTATGTTTGATGGGATGAATGGTTTGAATTGAGGGAATAGGTGAACAGAATAGGAAACTCTAACGTGTGCTGACTTCTGAAATATCTTCTCTGTGCTTGCTTCAGCAGCACATATACTAAAATTGGAACTATACAGAGAAGATCAGCATGGTCCCTACACAAGGATGACACACAACTTCAGGAGCGTTCCATATTTTGTCTCTACTAAAAAAAGGGGGGGGGGGTTATCCCATTTATCTGGTGCTAACTTTACTCTCTGTTGGAGAATCTACTTCTCTTTTCCAGATAGACATAGATCCTAAGGACAGAACCACCCCATCATACTTCAAAAGGATCCCAGCTGAAGCTAAGAATAATTGGCGAAACAAGCAAGGGTGCTGCTTTCTTTGTGAACCTGGTACCAGCCCAAGGGTGAAGGAAATCGACACAGAGAACAATCAACTCCTACCAAATCAGATATCCAGAGACACAGAGGCTCCCAACACCTCATCACTGAAGCAGACCCAAAATGAACCCAACATGGCTCAGGGAAATTTTGTGGAAGAGGGGGTGGAGAGAATGTCAGAGCCACACGTTGGGTCATGATATGCAGAGACATTTCTCCTACCCATAACTGTGGGCTAACTCCACAATGCATGACCCATATACATCAACAAGGAGGGGCCAGGGGGAGGGGGTAGGACATGGATGAGCCTCACAATGGTACCAACTTGACTGTATTCACTGAGTACAAAACGAATTAATAAAAATAAATAAAATAAAATATCTTCTCTTTTCTTTCCCACTGACTCAGCAGGTATTCCTGGAATGTTCCAGAGGGGAAAGCTCTCCTCTGCATTTCTCTGGCCACTCTACAAACAATGATCTTCTGGCTGACTGACTTAGAAGAATAACCCAACGTCCTTGATGTGGCATCACAGTGGCAGCTGCCACCTCTGGGGTACAGAGACCAAATGAGGCTTCTGTAATATGTTGAAACTCAAAGGAACCAGGAAGGGAGAGCTGTCTGTTTGGCTCTGTTTCTTCATATTTGGAGGACTTCTGAAAGGTCTGTTTACTGTCATATCTCCTCTCCCTCCTGCCACACACGGACTAAAGTGCCAATTAATTCCATGGCTTGAGGCACTTTCAACAGAAATCCCATATTAAATGTGCCTGTTGCCTGGCCAGACTTAAGCATTTTTCCTCTTATGCCTCTATGCCAAACAGAACACTTATCCTTTATCTAATAAACAGGTCTCTGGGGAATGGGATATGGCATGCAGTGACATCCATGGGGCATTTCTAAGGAGCACAGCAGTAAGATGACCTCTGGCTAGTCTCAATTGTTCACCATTATTCCATTAACAAGGATTTTTTTTTTCTAGATTAAAATTGACCTTCTTCATTCTTATTATATGTCCATGGATAGTCCTTTCCCAAATGTGCACTGCTAGAATTCTTTCCATTTCTCAAAGCCAGTTCATTAGTGCATTTAAATATTCATTTTGGAGCTGGAAAGATGGCTTAACAGTTAAGGTGCCTGCCTGTGAAGCCAAAGGACCCAGGTCTGATTCCCCAGGACCCACATAAGCCAGATGCACAAGGTGGTGCATGCGTGTGGATTTTGCTTACAGTGGTTGAAGGCCCTGGTATGTGTTCATTCTCTCACTCCCTCTCTCTCTCCCTCTCTCTTGCTCAAGCAAATAAAATTCAAAATAAATATATAAGTAAGTAAATTAATAAATAAACTGTATTCCTTTAAATAAGCATATCAACTTACATTGATATTGCTTTCTTTGGAACTGGAAACTTGTGTTCTTGACATTCTTCTTGATTAGACCTAAGCACCTTAAGACACAGAATTTTGCATCTGTCCAAATATATACACAATAGCATCCACTGCCATACTTTGCACATCACAGGAGTGCAATAAATTTGATAACTTACTGGCTCAACAGATATCACCACAGAATTTATATACTATTGGAATCTTTCAGTCTTGAGATGAATGATAAGTTTGGGCAAGAAAGTGGTAAAAAGGTCAACATCTTTGCCTGAAATGGGCATCTAAAAGGTGTCAATGATACCACCAAAAAAATAAATAAATAAAAAATAACTTAGAGCTGAAGCAGGCATGCATAGTCCCAAGTAGCTTCATCTGATGGGATTACAGTTGCTCTGTCATGACTCTTTAATAGCAGCATATGTTATTTTCCAAAACATTATTTAAATAAGATCAGTTTACATAAGTCCCAGGAGTGACTCCTTGCAATTGTACTTCTGAAATTACTCTAACTCTGGGCCTAAAGAAATTAATATAGGGGCTGGAGACATGACTTAGCGGTTAAGTGCTTGCATGTGAAGCCTAAGGACCCCGGTTTGAGGCTTGATTCCCCAGGACCCACGTAAGCCAACTGAGTTGCACGAGTTGGTGCATCCATCCAGAGCTCGTTTGCAGTGGTTGAAGGCCCTCGAGTGTCCTCTCTCTCTCTCTTGCTCTCAAATAATTAAATAAATAAATAAGTGACGTTAGTATATTTTCTGTCAGGGTGACGAGAGAATCATCTCTTGTCTCCAAGTCCTGCATGACACATACTCCAAGAATTACTTTTTCACCCCCAGGGACTGGCAACCTCTATGTTTATTGATGAGCTCTTGATCCAAACTACCCTTGCTTCCTGGCTATTGTGGAAACTACAGGGAAAGGACTCTAATTAGTAAAGTCCTTGAAAACTCTAATTTAATTAAGGTCATCTCAGCACTGATTCTGCTACAACCCATGGGGTTTTAATTATTTACAATTGCTTTGCTTTTGTGTCTTGTTTGACCCAACTCAACTGTGTTCCAATCTGAAAGTAACACAAAATTTGGAGGAGCATTTTGAGAATGTTATTGTTAATGTTATTGTTATTGGTCCATAAAAATGGCAACCTTGTGAGTAATATATATTTCCGAACTTTAAATTGAATGATTATAGCAGAATTATGTTTATTACTTAACCAGATCTAGCATAGAGAATTTTATATAAATATGTATGTTGATCTACTTCTATATCATATACTTACTTTTTTCCTTGGACCAATATCTCCCCTATTCTATAGTTTTCTTCTTAGGAAAAAAAAATGCTGATAAATAGAATGTGAGTATCCAATATTGGCCAGAGTCAATCTCACCAATAATAATTCATGGACCATCCCCTTGGTAAAGTTATACAGTGTTATGTATTTATTTATCTTATGTATTTGAGAGAGAGAGAGAGTAAGGAGAGAGAGGCAGATAGAGAATAGGCACGCCAGGGCCTTCAGCTGCTGCTAACAAACTCCAGATGCATATGCCACCTTATGCATCTGGCTTACCTGGATTCTGGGGGATCAAATCTTGGTCCTGTGGCTTTGCAGGCAAACACCTTAACCACCAAGTCATCTCTCCAGCACCATAGTTTTTTTTAAAAAGATCATCATTTCCTCCCTCTTCAGAAAATGGTCATTCTCTCTGTGACCATTTTAGGAAAAAAAAATAAAGTTTACTCATCAATTATGCACAGATAACAAAATCAAAGATATATGAACAGATGTGCAACAAACTTAACATTTTCTCCTGCAGAGAAATATTTACATTCAATAGGCAAGATCCAACCAATGGAATGGGAGAAAATATTTAAAAGGTATATGGTTGACAAGTTATCAATATTCAAAATACAAAGGGAATCCAACTCCACAGCAAGAAAATAAAGCATTTTAAAAATGGCCCAAGTGCCTAAATAGAAATATCTCAAAAAGGAGACATTCAAATAGCCAAAAAGTATATGAAAAAGAAGTTCAATATCACCAGTCGTTAGGCAAATGCAAACCAAAACCATAAAGAAATCTTGTACCTATTATTAAAAAATGTTAAGTGGGGCTGGAGAGATGGCTTAGCAGTTAAGGTGCTTGCCTGCAAAGCCAAAGGAACCAGGTTCGATTCCCCAGAACCCACGTAAGCCAGATGCACAAAGGGAACATGTGTCTGGAGTTCGTTTGCAGCTGCTGGAGGCCCTGGCATGCCCACTCTCTCTCTCTCTCTCTCTCTCTCAATTTCCCTCTCTTTCTTCTTCTTTCTCTCTGACAAATAAATGAATAAAAATATTTTTAAAAACTGTTACGTGTCATCAAAGATACAGCGGAAAAAGAACTCTTCTATACTTACAGAGGAACTGTAAATTAGGGGGAACTATAGAAATACCTCAAAAACATTAAAAATAGGTCATTCGATCCAGCAACCTCACCTTTGAAGATATATAAAAAGGGAATGAGCTCTGTATGTTTGAGAGCAAGCTGGAGAGATAGCTCAGTGATCAAGTGTTTGCCTGCAAAGCCTGACAATCAGGGTTCAATTCTCCAATACCCATGTAAAGCCAGATGCATAGGGTGGCGAATGTGCATGTGGAGTTTGTTTGCAGTAGCTAGACGCCCTAGCATGCCCATTCTCTCTCTCTCTCTCCCTCTCTCTGTCTCTCTTCTTTTCTTTCTCCTTGCAAATATATTCATATATATATATATATATATATATATATATATATATATATATGATATATAAATTGTCTACTGAATTCATCATGCTTGGAGGAAACATGAGAATGTATCCCTGGGATACCATTGAAAGCTGGTGACATAATACATACGTACATACAGACAGACAGACAGACAGACAGATAGATAGAGAGAGAGAGACTTTAAAAAAAATGAAGAAACCATACCATAACCACAGCATGGAGGAAGACCTTGGAAAATATTCTGCTAAATGAAGTAACCAGATAGGTGTTTTGTTTCTTTTTCTTTTACGAATCACAAAATTTACATGTGGGACCTAAGAATATCAAACTCATACAAACACAGTACATGGTCGCCAGGGCTCGGGAAACGGGTGTTACGAGAGACCGATGCTGGTCTGAGTACGAAGTTTCTGTTGCATAGGATGAAAACGGGCTCTGATGTTTGACTGTACAGCGGGATGACTGATGTTTACGGTGACGAGTGTTCGCTGAAAATATTCTCACTACCACACAGAGGTAAACTATGAGAGCAAATGATACATGCGTTCACTTCACTATCATTCCACAATGCATACACATGCCAAAATGTTGCATTATAGATTGTGAAGTATATATACTTCTTATTTATCAATTACCCTTTATGGTGGACTTTGAAATTTTTTACCACATGTTATTCTACTGGTTTAGGAACAATAGCCCCTGACAGCCCCAAGAACTGAGTCAGTCAGACAACTCATAGTAAAGAAGAGACCACAGTTGTATAGCAACAACAAAAACAGTTAACAGGGCTGGAGGGATGGTTTAGCGGTTAAGGCGTTGGCCTGCAAAGCCAAAGGACCCAAGTTCAATTCCCCAGGACCCACGTTAGCCAGATGCACAAGGGGGCGCACGCGTCTGGAGTTTGTTTGCGGTGGCTGGAAGCCCTGGCGCGCCCATTCTCTCTCTCTCTCCCCCCTCTTTCTCTGTCAAATAAATAAAAATAAAATATTTTTAAAAACCAGTTAACAACTCCCTGTTGCTATTTGGGGAAACAAATCATCTACCATGTTCATCAACCACCACTGAAAAGGAAGGTGCCTATTTTATTCTGTGGTTGTAAACGATTATCACTGAGTTGTTTCCTTTTTTTCTTTTGCCTCAAAGTTTCTCTATCACATATTGCTCCTAGAACAAGTCTAACTTAAGTCAACCAGCCCTGCAGCAAGGCACTGCTACTGAAAAACGAACAGGTGTAAAGTCTATTGGCAGAAAAGGGAAGACCCTACAGCTTTAAAAGAAAAAAAAAATGTTACACCAGTACCTGCCCCATGATCCCTGGCCTGGTCTAAATTCTCTACTGAATTCATCATGTCTGGAGGAAACACAAGAATGTATCCCTGGGATACCATTGAAAGCTGGTACCTTTTCAATGGAACAAAAAAAGTCACCTTTAAAAAAAAACAAAAACGTGTTTGTTTCCTCAAACAAGTCATGAGGTTGTTTCTTGCCGTCACAATGGTGGCCAAGTGCTGGCTGTGAAGGACACACTGACCACACTGATTACCAAAAAGGTGAAAAAAAAAAAAAAGGTGACTTCTGGTATCATGTGCACCCTCAATTTCCCAACATTAACAAACAGGAAAGGGCAGCATTTTATGAATGCTTCATCTTCTTTATGTCAGTTTTCTTTCGATGGTGGCCAGGCAAGGAAATATGCGGATTACTATGTGAGATAATATCCCAGAATGCGCCTTCTTAAAAACAATTATTATTAGCCGGCTGTGGTGGCGCACGCCTTTAATCCCAGCACTCGGGAGGCAGAGGTAGGAGGATTGCCATGAGTTCAAGGCCACCCTGAGATGACAGAGTTAATTCCAGGTCAGCCTGGGCCAGAGTGAGACCCTACCTCAAAAAACCAAAAATAAAATTATTATTGCTATTACTATTACTGCTCCTCACTGCAGAGGGTCACAAAGGCATTAGAGGTGTGACCCGTGGGTTGGGCTCGGGGACTCTTGAGAGGTGGAGAGGGGTTGCATTGAGGGGCTGCTCTCATCAGAGGCTCTGCTCGGGGCAGAGACCACGTCCACATCACTCAACATCTATGGCTCTTGGCAAGTCCCTTGTGGACTCAGCTAAAGGCTGCTGTGCCATTGCACGTGGCGTTTTCCCAAAGACTGCTTGAGTGTCCTTGTAAGCTGGTAGTTGGCTTTTCTCAGAGGGTTTAGAGGGAGAGAAATGGCACCCACAGAAGAAGCCACCATTTCTTATAACCCCTAAAGACGTAGCTGCTTCTCCACTATAGTCACGTCAGTGATTTTGGGCCACGCTGTAAAACATAAGAACTTTCTGCTTCTGTCTGCTTGGCAACTTACACATTTACCTGACCTCCATCCCACCTCTCCCTCACCCTCCACACCCTTTCCCGACCATTATTTTACATTATAGTTGACTTTAAAAAAAATACAAGTATGAAAAAAGTGAACAATAAAAATTAAATATGAGGGAGAACATGCAGAATTTAAAGTTAGAAATTTAAAAAGGTCAGCATTATAGTCGGTACCACAGAAATAAAAAGGAACTGTAAGACCATCACAGGCAACTATACAATAAATGGGAAGAAAATAAGTTTCTGAACACATATAACCTTCCAAACTTGAACCATAAAGACAAAGAAAACCTAAACAGACCAATCGTGAGAAGTGCAACTGAATTAGTACTAAGAAATCTCAGGCTGGAGAGACAGCTTAGCAGTTAAGGCGCATGCCTGCAAAGCCTAAGTACCCAGGTTCGATTCTCCAGGTCCCACGTAAGCCAGATACACATGGTGGTGCATGCCCTCTGGAGTTCTTTTGCAGTGGCTAGAGCGCACCCATTCTGTCTCTCTCTCTCTCTCTCTCTCTCTCTCTCTCTCTCAATCTCTTTCTCAATCTCTTTCTCCCTCTCCCTCCCCACCCCCCCACCCCCGGACACTCTCCAGGGTCAGACTCACTGCCTTTAACAAGTCACTTTCTCGCATAGGAACACGATATGCATGCAGGTCCTGACTGATAGCTTTAATGGAATTCTAGTCAATATTTTCATTTAACAAGAAAGTCAGAGTTTCAGTAGCATATAGCTATTTTCTGAGCCAGACTTGCAAAAAAAAAAAAAAAAAGTACATAGCTAGAAAGCCAAATTTGTGCATATGTTACAATCCTTGAGAGATTAAAAAAAAAAATCCTGTGGTACTGATTCATTCAATGCATAGTAAAGAGAGACGGAAGACTTTTGCTATGAAGAGTGTCTGCAAATAAAAATAATGTTTACCATTCATGTCTGATAATAGCTGACAGCTTTCTACATTTAGTCAATAAAGTTGAACCTAATTTGGTTTTTTCTATAAGCCTTATCCCCCTTTTTTCTTTCTTTGAGTTTACATTTTGAAGTCCAGTCCCTGAACTGTGATAACTAACATTGTGTTTACTGATTTAAAACATTTCTTTGGGGCTAGAGGGATAGCTTGGCGGTTAAGGCACTTGCCTGCAAAGCCAAAGGACCCAGGTTCGATTCCCCAGGACCCACATAAGTACAAGGGAGTGCATGCACCTAGAGTTTTTTGCAGTGGCTAAAGGTCCTGGTGTGCACATTCTCTCTTTTTCAATCTGCCCCCTCAAATAAATAAAATAAATGTTAAAATATTAGAATATATCTTTTCTACTTAAATATAATTTTCAAGCATACTTCTCAAATATTACTTTCTTCTTACAACTTGCCAATTTGAATAACATGTAAATTCTTATTTCTGCTATCATTAACAGAAGGCTGGAGGTAAAGATTGAAAGATAATAATAATTATGATCATATGCCCTTCTGTTGCATCCCCATAAGCATGGGTATGTACATGGACAGTACACATACATAACCTAGCATACTACACTGGAGAAGACATATACTTTGATTTCTCATTTGTTTGTTTGAACTCTCAGTACTAGCCAGGAGCTACAAGATCACTTCTAACCTGTTTGCCATTCTGCCTTCAACATCCAATTACATTCTCACACAGAAATCACATATGTGGATTAAAAACACACTAAAAATTATTAATTAATAAGCAATTATACAATTATTATGTTGAGGCAGTTAGGGTTGTCTCTGCGTAGTCGGGAATGAAATGGAGACTAGCTAGGCTGCTGAAAGTCACAGTATCCTCCTCCCAAAGTGACCAGCATTTTGTTTCTTGGCTAGAAGCACAGGAAAATTGAACTTATAAAGGTGGAGGGGGAATCTGGTTTTATTCCATGTTGCTTTTTCCCTAAATAAGTTCTTCCCTAAAATCCTGATGCTGGAGCACACCTGGGAAGTGAACTGGACTGACCAACTCAGCCCCATACAATAAATTCCCATGAGAGACCCAATGAGGGTCACCAGGAAGACGTTACCATCTCCCCCACCCCACCCCACCCCCCCACCCCCCGCTTTACAGGAGCACTGCCTTTCTCTTTCCTTCTCTTAACTTCTATGACAAAATCTTTCCACACTTCAACTTCTATGGTCTGCGGATTTCATTCCTTGAATTCATAAGCCAAGAACCTGGTGGCCACTGACTTAGGAGCTGTTTTTGTGAGCCTCCAGTACCCCTAACTCCTAAGTGAAAGCCCAATCCAGAGCCCTGAGAATGACTCCATCAATTTCAAAGATACCCCAAACTCCCCTATCCCTATGTGGAAAGAAAAAAAAATATAGGGGCTGGAGAGATGGCTTAGCGGTTAAGCGCTTGCCTGTGAAGCCTAAGGACCCCGGTTCGAGGCTCGGTTCCCCAGGTCCCACGTTAGCCAGATGCACAAGGGGGCGCACGCGTCTGGAGTTCGTTTGCAGAGGCTGGAAGCCCTGGCGCGCCCATTCTCTCTCTCTCCCTCTCTCTGTCCTTCTCTCTGTGTCTGTCGCTCTCAAATAAATAAATAAAAATTAAAAAAAATATATATATATATAGGCATGAAATTTAGAGTTCTAGAATAAATTGAAAGAAATATGCCTCAAATGGGAAAGGCTGGCTTTGATCATCATCAGCTGTGGAAACCAGACCATTCTCCATCTATTTCCTCATGAGTTTCTGTCTACAAAGTGGACTGTCTCTGGAAATAACCAATATATGGGATTTCGGAGAGCCAAATGTGGAAGTTAATAAGGAAAATACCACACACACACACACACACACATATATATATATATATATATATATATATATATATATATATATAATACACATACACACACATACATACATACATGCATACATACATACATACATACACATACATACATATTTGAGAGAAGAAAGGCAGACAGAGAGAGAGAGAGAGAGAGAGAGAGAATGGGCATGCCAGGGCCTCCAGCCACTGCAAGCAAACTCCAGATGCATGCACCCCCTTGTGCCTCTGGCTTACATGGGTCCTGGAGAGTCAAACTGGGATCCTTTGGCTTTACATGCATATACTTTAACCACTAAGCCATCTCTCCAGCCCTACTGAGGAAAATACCTTTTTAAATGACCCAATGTTAAAGCTTGTCATGTATTATTATTATTATTGTTATTACGTGTACTTTGTAGTCAACAGAGACGCTATGCAACAAGATTAAATGATGGCAATCTTTACAAAGGACCTCTCCGACAGAAATTTAAGTGCATGGGCCTTAGGGTGTCAGAAAATACCTCCAGGAGACAAATCAGTGGCCTCTGAAGACTGAATTCTGCGCTCTTTGTCATTACCAAACAAGTTACTGATCTTGACAATCACACTAAGCACTCTGCAGGAAACAGATAATAACAAGTTCACCAACTGGTCGGTTTGCATTTAAAGAAAGGCAACGGCTCGGCTTCAGTAAGAAATCTCTCATGCGTCCTTGAAACTGTGACCATGAGTTTCTCTTTTTCATGGGCCCATGAGTTCATGACAAAAGACAACTGGGCAATTTCATGAGTTTGTGATTTGTATATAGGCAGATAAAGTGCATATCAGAAATGGAAACTTAGAAATGGCTCATTTAGGCACTTTAGGATATGCTATGCTAATTTTTTTTTTTTTTCCTTTTGAGACAGGCCCAGCAGATTGACCCTTTGTTTAATGCAAAAGAGAAAGGGAGCGTCTCCAGCCAGTGCAACTGAAATCCATCCAGATGCGTGCAATACTTCGCGTGCATGTGCGAACTTGTGCGTCTGGCTTATGTGGGATGTGGAGGGTCGGACCTGGGTCCTTAGGCTTCACAGGCAACCACCTGAACCGCTAAGCCATCTCCCCAGCCTCACACTTCCATTTTTAGTCTCACGATTCTTTCTTAAAATGAGTAACAGATTGAGGGCTGGAGAGATGGCTTCGCGGTTAAGCGCTTGCCTGTGAAGCCTAAGGACCTCAGTTCGAGGCTCGATTCCCCAGGACCCACGTTAGCCAGATGCACAAGGGGCACACCATCTGGAGTTCGTTTGCAGTGGCTGGAAGCCCTGGCGCGCCCATTCTCTCTCTGTGTGTCTGCCTCTTTCTCTCTGTCGCTCTCAAATAAATAAATAAATAAAATTTTTAAAAAGTGAGTAACAGATTGAAACCAGAGATTCTTAGACATATTTTACTTGCTACCTACTTTTGCCCAAGAGATTTTTATATGACACCTGACATGGTGGCTTGAATGTAAATGTCCCCAAAGTCTCATAGTGATCATTCCTAGTCCCCACTGACTGGACTCTTTCGGAGGTTGGAGCCCGGCCGGAGGAAGTGTGTCACCAGAGGCAGTCCTTGGGGAGGAGTCCAGCCCTGTGTGTTCACTGTCAGCTCTCACTGCTGTTCTCTCTCTGCTGTGGACGTGTGACAAAGTGAGCCACCTTCCTCCTCCATGGCAAGCTTAACATAAACCCTTCCCCCCTATAAACTGCTCTGGTTGTGTGTGTGTGTCCCAGCAACATGAAGGTAGCTGCAATACCAGGTATATAGGTACAATTAACAGGTACAAATTAAAACACTGATATAATAAATAAGGGCTTTTATTTTAAGACAACTGTTAGGAAGCTGGGCTGGTGGTGCATGCCTTTAATCTCCCCTCTGCACTTGCACGGTACACTCTGGCTTGAAACCTAGTCCGAGGGGAGCAGGCTTTCAGCTCGTTTTCAGCTTGGTTTCTTCCCCTCGTCCAACCCAAGTGTGGGATGTCTTCACCCAAAAGGGACCATGGGGTTCTTTCTCGCTTCTTTCCTCTATGTGGATGGATGTTTAGGCTGGAGAGGACTCCGTTTCTTTACTAGGTCATTCTACTTGAAGCTAAAAGCAGGTATGTCTTAAGAAACTAAACCCTCTGATCTGAGATGCCTTTGAGGCGTGTGGGGCACAGCCTGCGTTCTCCTTCCTGTGAAGCGCAGAGTAGACAGGGGAGAAAAGGTATGAACACTCCAACCCAGCTGTGGATGCCACTGATCTTCATGGCCAGATGGGTCCATTTGTGTAACAGAGGCACACAGGAAAGTTATGGGAGTAACCAACTGCTCTCTGATTGGCCTTGAGGCCTGCTCTACAGGCGGGGATTCATTTCTGCTTCTGTAAATCTGGCTAAAACTCTGTGGCTGGAGACCCTAGGCTGATTGGAAAGTATGGAAGCTATCCTCTAAACATGCCTGTTTGTTCTCATAAGGTGGCATCGTTCACAGCATCAAAGAAGTCTCTTTATGCCAAGGGTAGAGGTGATTACAGAGATCCACGGATGACAAGCTTACCAAGAATAAGTGAATAAGCTCCTCAACATGACATCTAAACCACACACTCCAAGACTTAGGGAAACTTGATTGGGGGGGGGGGGTCAGAAAGGACATAAGAGCAGGAGAATTAGAACTGGAAATGAGGAGTACTGTCTGTGGACATGACCAATCTGATATGCCCATGGACTCATAGCAGATGGTGCTTCCTGTGCACGGTTGAGCCTGTCAATATCTCATCATGGGCTGGAGAGATGGCTTAGTAGTTAAGCGCTTGCCTGTGAAGCCTAAGGACCCCGGTTCAAGGCTCGGTTCCCCAGGACCCACGTTAGCCAGATGCACAAGGGGGCGCATGCGTCTGGAATTTGTTTGCAGTAGCTGGAGGCCCTGGTGTGCCCATTCTCTCTCTCTGTGTGTCTCTTTCTCTGTCTGTTGCACTCAAATAAATAAATAAATAAAAATAAACGAAAATTAATTAATTAAAAAATTTCATCGTATGTGAAGGAGGAGCCTATAAGACCCCACACCTCCCAGACTAAACAGTAGAAACTGAAAATTGCTGGGATAAAGGAAGCCATGCCCTCTACTGGCATAGTCACTGAAGGATTGCCCACTCTCTAGGACATTACTCAGGATTATGCAAGCAACCCTAATTTAAATCCCTGAGTAAAAATAAAATTAGAGCCAGGCGAAGTAGCACACACCTTTAATCCCAGCACTCGGGAGGCAGAGGTAGAAGGATCACTGTGAGTTCAAGGCCACCCTGAGACTCCATAGTGAATTCCAGGTCAGCCTGGGCTAGAGTGAGACCCTACCTCAAAAAAACAAAAACAAAAATGAAATATAATTAGACAAGGGATGGAAGTAGGATGGCAGTCTATTGGAAGGAAGGGTTTCAGTGGGAGGCGGAAAAGGGAACAGAGAGGAAGTGGGGGGGGATTAAAAAGCAATGTACACATGATGAAATTGTCAAAAATGAAGAATAACAAAAGTAAAATGTGTCTTTGGAAAAGAAAGAAATTCTATGATATAAAATTGAATTTACCCAGAGGACATATGTTAAGGGAGATAAACCAGTCAGAGGATGACAAATAGTTTTAAATTCCATTTATTATACATGATTTATCGAAAAGTGGTAAAATTCATTAAAAAAAGAGAATATAGTGGGATTACCAGGGAATTGGAGGGGAAGGAATAAAGGGCTGCCATTTATTGAATGTAAAGCTTCAGTTACTTAAGATGAATAAATTTGGGAGATTTTCTATGGAGCATTGTGTCTGCATTCAACAAGACTGTTTTGCCCACTTAAGAATTTAAGACTGTAGATCTAAATTTATATTCTTACCATAATAAAAATTGAGGAATGAATAAGTAATTGAGACAACTAGAACAAATCAAAAACACCACAAAGGGCTAGAGGAATAGCTTAGCAGTGAAGGTGCTTGCCTGCAAAGCCTAAGGACCCAGGTTCGATTCTCCAGGTCCCATGTAAACCAGATGCACAAGGTGATGCATATATCTATTGTTCTTTTGCAGTGGCTAGTGGCCCTGGTGCACCCATTCTCACTCACTCTCTCTCTCCCTCTCTCGGTCTCTAATAACTAACTAAATAAAACTAAATCAGGGTGCAACGCTGCAGCCGAGCCTGCCGCGGGCCGCCTCCGGCAGCCCGGCCTAGGCTCCGGGCCCCACGCCGCGGACAGGATGGCTCTGAAGTGGATCCAGAAGGAATTGAGTGACTTGCAGAGGGATCCTCCTGCCCAGTGTTCAGCAGGACCTGTGGGTGTTGACTCAATGCAAACCTGACTGCAACAGTAAAGTGGTACCAAGGAGTGAGATTGCTGCTAGACACCTGACTGCGTGACTTGGGCCTTTTGGAGCTGATTTTCAAGAGGAATGTAGAAGGATTTGAAACCTTGGCCAAAGAGATGTTCTGCAGTGCTTGTGAAACAGGTTTGCTGGTTGCCTGCATGGAGACCCCATGGGGCTATGAGGATGAACCGTGGATTGTAGTGGAGACCCACTGGAGATGCTGGGACCACGAGACGGCTGCTGAGGAAAGCTGCTGGCCCCAATGAAGTTTTCCAGGACTAGAACCTTCTCTTTTCAGATGTCAGTGGCCTTGGGATGACTCAAAAGGCACCATGGTGCTGAGAAGATATGGCAGAGGAGTGCTCAGGACTGAAATATCTCTATCACACCTTCCAAGGCTCAGGGTCCATTGCAGAAGAGGTGGTGGAAGGAATATAAGAGCCAAAGGAAGGGTAGGACTCCTTACAACGTGCTTCTCCCAGACACAAAATGGCCTGGATATCCATGACCTCTCAGTGCCTGACACTACCTACACAGACCATCATAATAGGAGGAAAAGATCATGACATCAAATCAAAATAAAAGCGAGACTGATTAAGAGAGGGAGGGGATATAATGGAGAGTGGGGCTTCAAAGGGGAAAGTTGGGAGAGGGAAGGAATTATAAAGAAAAAAGAATAAAAAACCCAGGGACTGGAGGGATTGTTTAGTGGTTAAGGTGTTTGCCTGCAAAACCAAAGTACCCAGGTTTGATTCCCCAGGACCCATGTTAACCAGATGCACAAGGTGGCACATGCACTTGGTGTTTGTTTGCAGTGGCTAGAGGCCCTGGCACGCCCATTCTCCCTCTCTGTTAAATACATAAATAAGAATTAAAACTCAAAAAAAAACTAAATCAGAAAAAATTAAATACCACAAAAATGCGCTTCAATAATAAATTCTAGCAAACCATATTTTTCATTTTAACTGATGAAATAATGATTTTCTTTGAAAAGACAATGTTGGGGCTAGGAAGATTGCTCACTGGTTCAGGTACTTGCCTGAAAAGCCTAACAATCTAGTTAATTCCCCAGTACCAACACGAGATGTTGTCTGTTGGTTCTGGGCAGTTCTTGTGGGTGAGTAGTGGTGTTAAATTATGGCCTTGATTTGTTTTCTGAAATTGGGTTCCATTCCACTCGTTTACTGAACAAATGAGTAAGAGGCACTTTTATAAAATGCTTCATGTGGTCTTTTGCTCATTTCTTTACTGGGACATATGCTTTTTCTTACTGATTTGTCGCAATTCTTTAAATAGTCTGAATTTTCGTATTTGTACATTTTTATTATGATTTCATTTTCTTAACACAAGATCTTGCTAGGTAGCCCTGACTCACTTCAAGTTTATAAGCATCCTGCTTCCATCTCAAGAGTGCTGTGATAAGTAAGCAGGGTATAGTTTGTATTTTTAAATCATTCATATAAAGGTAGTATGGCTTCATTTCATAAATAGTTTAATCAAAAAAGAAGCATTTTACATATACCTCACAAATATTTATCAAGCAACTTCCTCATGTCAGCCACATATGAGGCTAAGAGGAAATTCCTTACAAATTTACCTGAACAAATTTCAGTATATTAATTGTAAGGACAGAGTTTCTTCTAGGGAATGAGGCCATAAAGAAAGTTACTATTTAGAACCTGGGTATGCACAGACAGAAATTAAGTATTACAGTTTTTACCTTGTGTAGGCGATTTGGGATTTATCCTGAATATATTCATAGAGTTAAAATGGGGGGGGGGGGTGCTGGACAGACGGCTCAGTAGGTAGACTGCTTGTTTCAAAAGCATGAAGTCCTGAGTTCAGATCTCCAGGACACTCATACAAAGCTGGGTGTGGACTGGACAGATGGCTTAGAGGTTCAAGCATTTGCCTGCAAACACCAAAGGATCCCAGTTCAACACTCCAGAACCTATGTAAGCCAGATGCACAAGGGGGTGCATGCATCTGGAGTTCGTGTGAAGTGGCTGGAGGTCCTGGTGCACCCATTCTCTCTCTGTGTCTCTTGTAAGTTAATGAAATATATTTTAAAATAAAATAAAAAGCTGGGTGTGCTGCCATGCCTATAATACCAGTGGTGGTATGGAGGCAGGGGCAAGGAATCCCCGAGGGTCACTGGCAAGGGAATCTTGCCGAATTACCAAGGTCTAGATTCAGTGCAAGACCTTGTCTCAAAAAAGATGACAAAAAAGAAAGAAGAAGGTGGAGGGTGATTGAGAAAGAAGACATTGAGCCCTGGCCTTCACACACATACACTTGCATGCACACCTGCACATGCATACAAACATGCATATATGCATGCACACATGCCACATACAAACGCCGATGCAGCTGCTTAATTAATGAGGCACAGAACTATTTAAAACCTAATCAAAAATTACTTTCTGGCAAAATGATTTTCAATTTTTTACGTATGTGTTTTCTTTGACTACCATGAGCACTCAGCAAAGACCTCTGAATGTTTTCCTCATTGTTGATAGATGAAAATACTAATTGTTCTTTCTTGTTTTTTTTTTTTATTTCTATCATTTTTAGTTAAGAATATGTCTCAGAAAGCCAGGCGTGGTGGCGCATGTCTTTAATCCCAGCACTTGGGAAGCAGAGTTAGGAGGATCACCGTGAGAACAAGGCCATGCTGAGAATACAGAGTGAACTACAGATCAGCCTAGGCTAGAGTGAGACCCTACCTCATAAAACAAGCAACAAACAAACACAAAAGAATACTTTTCAGGGCTGGAGAGATGGCTCAGCAGTTAAGGTGCTTGCTTGCAAAGCCAAAGAACCCAGGTTCAATTTCCCAGGACCCATGTAAGCCATATGCACAAGGTAGAGCATACATCTGGAGTTCTTTGCAGCAGCTGGAGGCCCTGGGGCACCCATTTTCATTTTCTTTCTCTCTCCCCCTCTCTTCTCTCTCTCTCTCTCTCTCTCTCTCATCTTGTTCTCTGCCTGCTGTAGTAGTGCACACCTGTAATCCCAGCACTCAGGAATCAGGACAAGTGCACTCAAATAAAAGACAACAGTGACCAGCTTATTTTTATATTCTTTCTCTTCCCCTCCCCATCTCTCCCCCCCCCCTCCTAGTACTGGTATTTTGTTTGTCTTCAGGAAAACCCAGATAATCTTAGCAAATCTGTTTTGCTACTAGCACAACTGTGAGATGACTGCATGGACTTAATGATTTACTCATGTCCATAAAACTCAGATTGTCTCTGAATATTAAAAAAAATAAAAACAAAAACAGATGGATTGGGAATCAATACTGTGAGGTAAATGGTGCCAGTTAATAGCACCAAATGCATAAAATCATTGAGAGAACTTTATGAATTAATGACATGTTTTGACTGCTATCCAAAACATAGTAAATGTTGAATAGGATATTTAAAATTCTCATTATTAATGTCATTGGTATTATACATTACTGGGAAAATCTGCCCAGACTTGAATTTCTCTTCCACTTGCAATACTTGGAACTTAGGCATGAGATGTCAGGAGAGTGTGATTGTGATATTGGCTGCCATTTAAAATTACAGCAATGTAAAACTTCAGTTTGCTTCCAAATTCTTCTGCGCAAATGAGCATCCTTGTAAATGGTAGCAATTTATATCGAATTTAGTCATTTCTCTATTTGTGGTCCCCTGAAATGCTCATGTAGATATGCTGAGAATCTGAAATTACTCAAATGTAGAACTCTGTGGATTACGGACACTTCTAATAGTCTCATAACAATGCTAACAAACCACGTGACTACGTTAAGAAAATGGGGAACACATTTTAGCTGGTCCAGAGTAGGGGTTAATGCATACTCTTCATTCATGCAAGTATTTGTTGACTCACTTTCCTCATCCATCCTTCACTTCGAAATTACTGGAACTCTACTTTTGAAAATCACCTTATGAAGAAATGTAAATTCCTCCATCTACTAGATATTACCTTACTACTCTCACTATGATGTCTCCAAAGATTGTTACTTGTTTTGTTTAAATATATTTTTAATTAATTAATGTATTTCTTTGCAAGCAGAGATACTGAAGAGAGACAGAGAGAATGGGTGCTCCAGGGCCTCCAGCCTCTGCAGACGGACTCCAGACACATGCGCCACCCTGTGCATCTGGCTTTACGTGAGTCCTGGAAAGTTGAACTCCTGTCCTTAGGCTGGGAAGGCAAGCACCTTACCCACTGAACCATCTCTCCAGCAAGATTGCTGCTATTTTTTTGTTTTGTTTTGTTTTGGTTTGGTTTAGTTTTTCAAGGTAGGGTTTCACTATAGCCCAGACTGACCTGGAATTCACTATGTGGTCTCAGGGTGGCCTCAGATTCACCATGATCCTCCTACCTCTGCCTCCTGAGTGCTGGAATTAAAGGCGTGCACCGCCATTACTTGTAAAGACATAAAATACAAGTAACCAGAAATACTTCTTGGTCCTTTCTCCTGCCATTCGTATGTTCTTGGCATCCCTTAGTCTTTGCCCCTCGAGGCAGACACTGGCAAATGGACGTCTGAAGTCGTAACCTTTTAAAAGACTGATCTGAAATTTCCCAAGGTTCAGTTTTAAAGTTCTGCGGAAACATCATAAATCTACGAGTCGGTCAATAAAGACACTTCCAAGAAGAGCCCAGGCAACCTTAGGATCCAAAATCCACCATGACGTGCTTGGCACAGGACATTTTTCTTTTAAGACAGCGGGCAAATTAATTGGCAAGGACTTTCCTAGAAGAAAGTGAACCAAGAAGGAATGGATGCTAATGGAAATCAATAGGCAGTGGGGGGGGGGGGCCTACAGTAGTTGCCATGCTTCCCATCAGCCCCCCCAAACCCCCTTCCCGGACTTTCATAAACCAGCTCTTCCATTCTCCCACCTCACACACTTACTTTTTTTCTCCTGAGAATGTACGGAACACCACTTACCATCAGAGATCATTTGGGGAAGGCTATTTCATTATCAAAATCTGCAATATCACACTGGATTCACGTTACCGCCTAGTGCCCCTTCTTCCTTACTCGGTGGAGAGGAGGAGGAGAAGGGAAAGGAGGGGACAGGGAGGAGAGAAGGGTGTTCTCCTACCGCACTTACGGGCAGACTCTTGGGTCTAAATCTCTCCACCTTCATTTCCCATTCTTCAACTGCCCCACCTAATGGCAAGAGGTGTGAACAGCAGTCATTTTCTAACTTGAAGCCTTAAGATTGAAATGGTGACTGCTGCCCCCAAAATGCATGACCCACAATCCCCATGGGGTTGACCTGCATTCGCCTCTGAGGCAGGCCTCTTCAGAAAAGGGGCGGGGGGAGGGAAAGGATGGTACCCACGTGTGTGTTTACGTACAAAATATGTCCATATCTAATAATAAAAAAATCATATATATATATATATATATACATATAGATAGATATAGATATATATAGATATACATATATACAAAAAAAGATTGAAATGACAAATACTGACCCTTCCCTAACATAGTCCTATGTTGCAAGAAGTACTTCTCAGCAGAGCAATCACATTTCACAAGGATAGCTAGAGCCTGTAACTCAACTCTCGATAATGAAAAGAACATGTATAGAATGTCATTTGCAAGCAGAATGAAATTCAGGCGCTGTTAACTCTCTTTTCATTTTAATTTGCTTCAGTGACAGCCTGTGGTCCTTAGAGATGGAGGGCTGGGCTGAGATGTTTATGGACGATAAAAGATGAAAAGGCCCAGAGTTTTTTCACCCTATCTAACATGACAGAAGGCCCCAGAAACCGTGTACCATCATCCACTGACCCTAGTTTGAAGAGGAGGGAACTGTGTTGCGGAGAGGTGAAGTGATTTTTCTGGAAATATGACCTATCTTTAATAGCATATGATGGAGATGACAACATCCACCATGAACGAGCTGCTATTTCTTCTGTCATTTTCTGCAAAGCGCATCCTTTGGGGGCTCTGGTCTTAGCCAGAAAAGAATATATTATCTCTCCTATAAATGAGGCGAGGAAAGTGAAGGGAAGGGTGATTTTCTTTTTCTTTGGTTTGGGGGTTTGGTTTTTCCTTCTCTTTTTGCTTGGGAATAGTGAGGCTTAAACCAGAGCACCTCCAAACGTGTGCTTTGTGTGTTTTGTATTTCTCAGAGCTACAGAATCCTGCTCCCAAATCTGCCTCCACAGATAGGTTACATAATTGTGACTCCAAGAAGCAATGTTAATCCAAGTGTGACCCCTGGCCATCTACCTCAGAATTACCCAATGGGCTGCTTTAAATATGATGATTCCTGAAACCCTGCCCAGATCTACTGGAGCAGCAAGGTCTTGTGGGGCAAATGTCAAGAACACGCATTTAAAGCAATTGTTTCTGATGATTCCAGTGCTTGTGAGATTCTCTGCCGGGAAGAGGAAACACGAGGCTAACCCAACCAAAAGAGCAAAGGCAGAAATTAATTTTGTGTTTATCCCAGAGAGCCCGGCACTTGGCTCTCTTTTCACTGAGTACCGCAGACCGAGTTTGTAGACCTCCTTAAATTAATGAGAAATTTTAATGGCAGGATTTTTTAAGTGTTTTGTCTCCAGTCCCTGTCCTGGGAACAAATTACACAGAAACACAGATGGTTTTCAGTTATCTGTGTTTTTTTTTTTAAATGATCTAAGTAAATTGAAAAACACAATGTGTTATTATCAAATAACAGCTGTACCCAAAAACCCACCAAACTTCGTGATCTTAAGCATATTTTTGAGTTGACAACCAGAGCTAAATACTGGAGTGCTCACTAACTGCTTTGGTCAGATGTACAATGCAAGTTATCGTTCCAATTTCTCTTTCTTAGGGGTAACATTTCCCCCTGCTGCAGTTAACCTCTCGTTACTGGGACAAAATGGCAGAAGCAGCTGGGGGAAGGAAGGGCTTTCCCTTCAGCTTAAAGTCTTGAGGGAACATTTCATCGTGGCATGGCAGAGTAGAGGCTAGGCATCAATCTTGCCACAGCAGACGGGACAGAGCGGCAGCAATGAGCTAGCCAGCCCTGGCAAGCTGTCCTGAGAAGCCTGAAGGTCCACTCCCAGTAAACACACTTCCTCCAGCAAGACACCAACCTCCCAAACTGCCACCAGCTGAGGACTGTGTAGGAAGCTTAACCCTAAGCACATGAGTCTATAGGGGTCATTTCACATTCAAACTGACACACTCCCCAGTCCTCCTGTTTCTGTCTCTGATGGCCTGTTATTTACCCAATCTCTTTATCTTTTGAGAGTCTATTTTCTTTCTGTTTCATTCTCTCTTTCTTTGTATGTGTTTGTGGGTGCACCAGGGTCTCTTGCTGCTGCAAACAGATGAACTCCAGACGCATGCACCATTTTGCATCTGGCTAGAGCCAGATGGCAGAGGTGCTTGGGAAGTGAACCCAGGCCAACAGACTTTGCAAGAAAATACTTTGGGGGGGGGGTGCTTGAGAAATAGCCTAGTAGTTAAGGCACTTGCCTGCAAAGCCAAGGACCCAGCTTCCATTCCCCAGGACCCAGGTAAGCCAGATGCACAAGTTGCTGCATGTGTCTGGAATTATTTACAGGGGCTGGAGGCCCAGGTGTGCCATACTCTTTCTTTCTCTCTCTCTTTCTCTCTCTCTCTCTTCCTTTCTCCCTCTCTCCCTCCCTCCCTCCCTCCCTATCTCCTTCTTTTTTATCTTCAATAAATAAATAAATACATAAAACAGATAAATGTACTTTTAACCACTGAGCCATCTCCCCAGTCACATTTCTAAGATTTCCTAATCGCATGAGTCGAGTTACATGATACTCATTTATTTGTGTAACCGGGTTTCTAAAACAGACAGTTTTAGGGGACAATCTGCTGTTTCTCATAGAAAATATAGGAGCATATCAGCCTTCCTACAAAGTTCTAATCCTCTCTGCACCTGGCTTGACTGTACAAACAGCGGAAGTAGATGGGCAGAGAGCCGTGTGATTCCAGTTTCTCCTAGACCTGTTCCCTTTGAGGAGCATTAATAATTACATTCATCACATTAGGGGAAGCAAAGGTCTTGGCAGTAGCCATGGAAAGTAGTGGACCATACTGAGACAATGCAGACATGCTTTCTTCTTAGCATCAATGGTGTTAAGAACATCAGCTTATTCGTTCCGACTTTAAACAGAGGCAACATTTCTAACACACCTCCCCCGAAGTCTTGAGTTAGGCAGTACAGCAACAACGTCAGGGAAAAAATATTGATGCTGAAGAGAAGAACAGGCATCCAGCCATAGGCATTGCTGGTGCCTCCCAGAAAGGGTCACAAAACAAAAGATGGAAGCACTCGGTCCTGAACCTCTAAGCGGAAAGCTCACCGATCAGTTGGAAACTTTTGTCCATGAATGACTATGTCATTGAATATATTCTGTTCCAAAATGCCACAAAGCTGTCTTCAATTCTGCTTAGTTTCCACATAGTCATTTATTCTCCACTTTGTGCTGTTAATCTTCTGTTTTGTAACATTTTGTTTTCAAGGAAAATAATGATCTAATAAAAATGAGTCTTCCTGAGCTCCTCACATAAAGATGAATGAGGCTATGGATTAAGAGAAAGTACCAATGAGTGATTCCAAAATTACAAATGATAATTCAAAATGCCAAGTAAGGAGCAAAACTAAGGATGGAAAAATAGGCTGGAGGAAATATTTTATTTATGTCTACAGACATACCAATGCGAATGCACCTGATCTCATCTGATACCAGCAACTAAGCAGGGTCGGGCCTGGTTAGTAGTTGGATATGGGAAATCTTTTATTTGTAAGTAATGAGAAAATTACCCAGACATACTCTATAGCACTTAAACATGCATTTAAATTGGAATCTTTCTGAATGCTGAAAATCTGCCTTCCATAACAAAACTGAAAAAATCTTATAAAATCTGAAAGTTTATTGTGTTTCTTTTCTTCTTCCTATCCTAGCTAAGCATCCGAAACTGTCTGTTTTCATTAAAAAGAGAAAGAGAGATTATTCAGTAAATGGTTTATATTGGCAGACAGGTAGTTGAATGACTGTCACTTCTTATGTGTAATCCCTTTGACTGTACAAGGTGTAATAAAATGGTAAACTAAAATATATATATATTACCATGTTCATAGAATGATGGCACTTAGAGTCATAGAAATGTGATGGCAATTTTAGTCTACTTAGGTTATTCTGGAAGTCCTAGGAAATTATAAGAGGCACAAGGAGTTTTAAAGAAGCCTGGCCTTCCACCAGCTGTTAACTGAATGGGTCACGACATCGAACACAAGGTGTTCATTCCAGGATACTGGACCATCAGAGCCAAACCAGAGATTTGCGTTTTCACCATTTTTTTTCTTTCTTAATTTTTTTAAATTTTAATTTATTTTTATTTGAAAGAGAGAGAGAGAATGGGCATGCCAGGGATTCCAGCCACTGCAAACTAACTCCAGATGCATGGGGAACCTTGTGCACCTGGCTTATGTGGGTCCTTGGGGAAACAAAACTGGGTCCTCTGCCTTAACTGCTACGCCATCTCTCCAGCCTGGTCTTCACCATTTCTGACAGTGAATTACTCTGGTAGAGACTGGAGTAACAATGTCAAGATCCCCTGAAAAACTCCAAAGAGCCAGGCCAAGATGTGACAAGTTCAGGGCAAAACCCTTAGAAGAGTGTCACACGTTAGAGGTTAGGAGCAGTTTCTTGGTACAGTAATTTAAAAGTCACTTCCTTTTTTTTTTTTTTTTTTTTTTTTAGTTCCATCATCCGTGTTTCTCTTCTATTAGGTCAGATACGCCCATGGTGGCCCAAAGTGTAAGTACAAAACATAAAAATTTCCATTACCATTCCTGATGAGGAATCATGTTGGAATTTCTCCCACCATTTGGTTCCACTTCCTTACATAGTCTAAAGACTTTGAGAATGCAATAATAAGAAAGGGGGGGGGGTGTTCCATTAGCTTCCATTTTCTTGATTATAGCACAATTTTACATCATTTTATTTTTGTGGAACTGCAAGTTTGTTTTTTTTTTCATGTGTATCTCCTCCACTGAAAGCCCAAGATCCTCAATTTTACTTTGGTTTCACAGAAAAGTCTTCATAGTTTTACATCTGTCTTCTATTTTTTTTTTTTCACTTTTCTCTTGCCACTTTTTCCCAATTAATTACACTGTCCATGGCTTGGCATATTGTAATCTGAGGGAGACTTCATTCATTATTTTGAATTTGCATAGGAAAAATAGAAGAGTGTTTACTCTGAAAGACTCACACATGTGGACTTAGTTTAACTCTCACAGCATTATAATATAGTTAATATAATCTATATTATTTTTGAGTGAAAAAAGACTCAGCTGAATAAAGTATGGCTATTAATTGATACAATGGCATTCAAAAAAACATCCAACAGAATTTCCATATATCCTATGAGAGAAAACAAGAAAAACAAGAGGGAAAGAGAATGAGCAGATCTCAGAGTTTGGACTTAAAATCTTCACTTCAAATGCTTTCTCTATTACTTGATAACAATATTTTCTTATCTGCAAAAAATATAATAACTAAGGCCATTATGAGTTTGCAATAAGTTTATGTTTGTGAAAATCACCTTGTAAAGTAAAAAGAATCTCATAACAGTAACTATAATCAGGCCTCCACACAGACACAAAACAAGCACTTAATAAGAGAATTACAATGCTAAAAACAAAAACTTGAAACACAGATGATGACATAGATGGTATATAATAACATAATAGACGCAATAACAGAACAGAACATCTTACCCAATTATAATAAACTGTTTATGCAGTTCTGAGAATACATTTATCTCTGACTACTTCCCAACATTGATCATAGAAATAATAAAAAGAAAATACTCAAAGTTTAATGTAAAAGAGAGAAACAGGAAAACATGAGTGAAGCCAGACAGCAGTAGAAGCTGGTAGGTAGAAAACACAATATCCTAACAATGGGACTATTTGCAAGGATTTTTTTGGGGGGGTGGGAACTCTATACCTGACAGCATAGTTCGATGTCATAACCATTAGCATAGGGAAACCATTTTCTAGATGGTGTGAGATCAGTTTAACTTTGGATTTTAAACTACACTGGGATTGGGAACAGTAGTCTACCCAAGACAGAACAGACATATGGTCACCCACTGATGTACACATTAGCTGGGTGGAAAGATTGAGAACACCAGTCACATGGGGCTGCTGGTATATAAATTCAAGGTGAAAAAGCAAACATGGGACTTCACTGCTTCTGAAAAAGGAAGAGAGAAAGAAAGAGATTTTTTTTAAGACCCATGATCCTAATTAGATGAAATTGATTCCTTAAATTATCTTTTACAGAACATAAACAGAAATAGTTATATGAAGTCTAGGAAAAAATATGGAATGAGATGTTAGGACTATAGCATGTACTATTGAAGTTAAACAGAGAAAAATAAAAATGATCATAGAAACAAAAAAGTAATTTAAAAACAAAACTTTATTTAGAAAAATATGACGATCTGAGGGAGAAGAAAGGGTTAACTCACCCAAAGAGAGGTTTTAATGAAAGCTCACACTAGTCTGAAATCCCCATGTGCTTCATAAACGACTTTTCCAGGAAGGATAAAACCTAACTAGCCACTTAAATCCACTCAAGGTGGAATGACCATCCTCTAATTAGAAATGTGGTTTTTGGGAACACATATTCAAAAGGTCATAAGGACTAGATAGCCAATTATCTTGGAGAAATTGCTATTTGCATAGGTGTCATCTTATAATCTATTTAAAATTACAAAAATGAAACAGAAAACCATGTTCAATGCTCTCATCCACACAGGGGGTCTAAAATTTACGTTGGATTTTAAACTATGAATATATTGATTTAAAATTTTTTAAATAACTTGACTATTCACTTTTATTGCTAAATGATGCATAAGAATTGGGGTACTTTCCTCATTTTCTATAATAATAATTCAGATATTTATTTATTTATTTGTTTGGGGTTTTGTTTTTGTTTTTGTTTTTCGAGGCAGGGCTTCACTCTGGTCCAAGATGACCTGGAATTCACTGTGTAGTCTCAGGGTGGCCTTGAACTCACAGCGATCTTCCTACCTCTGCCTCCCCAGTGCTGGGATTAAAGGCATACGCCACCACACCAGGCTCTATATTTTAAGAGTTTTTAAAAATATTTTTTATTTTTATTTATTTATTTGACAGAGAAAGAAGGAGACAGAGAGAGAGAGAACGGGTGTGCCAGGGCCTCCAGCCATTGCAGGGGAACTACAGATGCATGCACCTCCTTGTGCATCTAGCTAACATGGGTCCTGGGAAATCGAACCTGGGTCCTCTGGCTTTACAGACAAATGCCTTAACCATTAAGCCATCCCTCCAGCCCTCTATTCATTTATTTTTATTTATGGTATGTCATCTTCTATTTGAACATCACTTTGTTCAACCATAAAATAAGGATGATAATATCACAAGTATCATAGAATAGCTTTGAATATTGATAAAATAAGTGCATTTATGTTTATATATAATTGTTAAATGTATATTGGTAACATTTGGTAGATACACAATAAACTTTTTTGTTTTGTTTTTCGAGGTAGGGTCTCCCTCTAGCCCAGGCTGACCTGGAATTCCCTATGTAGTCTCAGGGTGGCCTCGAACTCTCGGCGATCCTCCTACCTCTGCCTCCTGAGTGCTGGGATTAAAGGCGTGTGCCGCCACACCTGGCCACAATAAATTTTGACAAAATATTAGATCACAAATTATGTGTAAGATAGCTTGCAAAAGCACACTTTAATGCCATACACTTCAGCATGTACACGTGTACCTATTTGCATATTCACATATACAAGATATAGTAGTTCATCTTTACATGGGAAATACATTCAAAGGCTGCTATCGAAAACCGGAAACCACAGGTAGCACAAAATCCAGTATATTCCGCTCTGTCTCATCCATGCATACCCATGATAAAGCTCAATTTGTGATTTCAGCACAGCAAGGTATCCACAACAGTAATATAATACAGTAATTGTAACAATATGCTGTAAAATGAAAAAGACACATAAAGGCATTCTCTCTCAAAATAAAAGGGAACTGCGTTCATCCCTTTTACTTGCGATGATGTGAGATTCTACGATGCCACTGTGATGAGACCAAGTGAGGGAGAGGAGACAGGCACTGTGAGGTGGCTTGAGTCTACTGCACAAGGGTCACATAGACACACGCATGGGAGGCTCCCCAGCCACTCTGACAAGACAAAGATCACATTACTTTCCTGGAAGTCAAGTAGCCTAGATAGTGCACATGCAATAGACAAAAGGAGGGTTCGTGATCTGGGTAGGATGGCACAGGACAATGTGAGAGCTCATATGACTGTTAATACTTTAAGACTTACAAGTTGTTTCTGGAACTTTCCAATGAGTACTTTCAGTTCATGGCAACATGGTCTGACTTATGGATATAAACCTAGAGCCAGAGCCAGGCATGGCGGCGCACACCTTTAATCCCGGCACTCGGGAGGCAGACGTAGGAGGATCGCCGTGAGTTCGAGGCCAACCTGAGACTCCATAGTGAATTGCAGATCAGCCTGGGCCAGAGTGACACCCCCACCTCGAAAACTCAAAACAAAATAAAAACATAGATTCATAATAAAACCACACACATGGGAGAAGGGATATACTTAAATGGTCCATACATTGGGACTTTTGGAAAAGCAGAATAAGTAAAGACTACTCTTTAGAAACTGTGGGCCATAAAGAGCCTTCCTCGTCATTTCTGAGCAGGCCCAAGGGACAGGAAGTGTCACACGCCGAGTTGGAATTGCCGCGATCAGGAATTGTGGCTATGCTACAACCACCGTGGCTTCCTCTTTGTTCCCTGCCCCGCCGCATCTTGCTTTGTTACGGCAGCACACCTCCATTCGCATTCAAAGGTAACTTGTTACATGCTGCTCTATTTGTAGAAAATGTAAAGAAAGGTTTGAAGAAAATAAACACTGCAGACAGAATCTTTAATACTGGCCACCTGATCTCACGAACCCTAAAGGATCTTTAAGCTGGCCACCTCTGTGACAGGGACAGCTGGAAATCACTTCCAGTCACGGCTCATCCCTGGAGAGGCCTTCTTGCCCCCTGTTGACTCTCCCTGCATAGTGCTGCAGAGAGCTCTCTGTCTTGAGCAGGGGAAAGTGAAGAACCCCTAATTATTTTTTTTTAATTTTTTTGGTTTATTTATTTATTTGAGAGTGACAGAGAGAGAAAGATGCAGAGAGAGAGAGAGAGAGAGAGAGAGAGAGAATGGGCACACCAGGGCTTCCAGCCTCTGCAAACGAACTCCAGACACGTGCGCCCCCTTGTGCATCTGGCTAACGTGGGACCTGGGGAATCGAGCCTCAAACCAGGGTCCTTAGGCTTCACAGGCAAGCGCTTAACTGCTAAGCCATTTCTCCAGCCCGTAATTTTTTTTTAATGCAAAATGTTCTGTATTCCTACAGGTGTGGGGACTGACTCCGCCCACAATTAAAAGGGCTTCCTAAACTATCACTTTTCCATCAAGGGAACGTGGACTCAGAAGACCCGAGTCTCTCAATACTAGTTAATCTTGGCCAATTCACTCACCTGGGTTCTTTCTGAACTTCCACAAAACAAAGGTGAAAAGAGCTATCTTTTTTTTTTCATCTTTTTTTTAAGGCTAATATTGCAACAGCATACTACTGGAAATTACTTTCTGTTTACAAATACAAATTGTATCATTAATTGCCAGCCACCTTAGCACAAGCATGTATCAGATCATAGATCTGATAGCCAGCATGATCATCAAATGTCATCCAACCTGATACAAAATCACATGCATACAACCCGCTTTACAATTATTCCTTCAAAAGGGTGAATTATGTACAAGCATTGCAAAAACAATTAACAAACATACCACACAGAATCAATTGCTACTGCATTGTAAAATTAGTCTTTATGAGCCGGCTTAAATTCTAATCAAAAATAATCGTGAAAATGCTGATTCAAAACCACAATACTGGCAAAACAAAAAAAAAAAATGTTGCCACAAAAAAATAGAAAACACATGTTTGCATACAGCCCTTCACGAACTTTCATTACTCCTCACGGCTGTGGGGCATTTTCATAAGATTCAGCTTTGGGAGAAAGAGTAAGATGTCCACCACGGCAGTGATGTAGTAAGTTTGAGGAGAAAAGAGCTCACATGTGTATCAGGCAGACGCATGCAATGATGCACCTTCTTGTTTACATGTTGGGGGGAAGAATGAGTGAAAAGATGAAGGGTCCCAGGGCTCTGAATTAGGGGGCTGAGTTTATGCCTGAGGCACTAAATGCAATAGAATTTACTCATTTAGAACATTGTAGAGAAGAGAAAGGAGAGTGAGTCAGTCTAACTTGGGAAATAATGTGCATGAGTGAGGAGTGTACAGCATTTGTTGGAATGGAGTTTTATAAACTAGAACCAGAAGTCAGAGATAGGCGGGCACCAGGGTTACATTAGCATTGCCGGGATACAGCACTGACCTAAAGCAGCTGACGGGAAGAAACTCTTTTATTAATATTTTTATTTATTTATTTGAGAGAGGGAAAGAGGCAGAGAGGGAGAGAGAGAGGGAAAGAGAGAATGAGAATGGGCATGCCAGGGTTTCCAGCCACAGCAAACGACCTCCGGATGCATGTGCCACCTTGTGCATCTGGTTTATGTGGGTCCTGGGGAATCGAACCGAGGTCCTTTGGCTTTACACACAAGCACCTTAACCTCTAAGCCATCTCTCCAGTCCAGGAAACTTTTTTTTTTTTCTTGTTTTGGCTTACAGTTTCAAGGAGAAGTTCCACGATGGCAGAGGAAAACATGGCATGAGCAGAGGCTGGACGTCACCTCTGCCACAGCCACAGTCACGAGAGACTGAGCCGAGATCTGGCAGTAAGGGGGAACTGGCTACAACACCCCTGAGCCCACCCCCAGGAACACACCTCCTCTAGCAAGGTTCCAGCTCCCAAACTGGTAACAGCTGGACACCTAACCTTCAGAACGCATGACTTCATGGAGGGAGGGGGGGACACCTGACGCAATCCACCACGTTCTGCCCGTGGCCCCACAACCGATGACCATCGGCGATGGAAAATCCCTTCAGTGTGACTTTCATAGTCCCCACAGTTGTCTCAATCCCAGTACTGTCCACACATCCTCAGAGTCCAAGGTCACCTAACTGTGAGCCTGGGAAACCAAAAAGACAATAAGGGCACAGACAGTCACACTGAAAAATGATGGCATTGAAAAAAAAATGGACCAATGCAATATCTAAAACAAACAAGGCAAAAAATATCAAATTCTGCACTTCTGTGTCCACCTGGGACCCACAGCAAAGTCTCTGGGGTTCTACTTTCACCCTTCCATCCTAGGCTGACTACAGCCCAGGGGAATCCCCATCCCAAGCCAGCATTTCTTCCTGGTGGCCATGCCACAGTCCTGGTGGTGTTACTCTCTCGTTGCTGGGACAAACACCTGACCAGAAGCAGCTGACGGAAGGAAAACGTTTATTTTGGCTGATAGTCTCATGGGGAAACTTCATGATGACAGGAAAAAGCATGGCATGGGCAGTGACCGGTTATCACTTTCCTTGCCACAGCATTTAAAAAAAAAAAAAAAAAAAAAAAAAAAACAGCATCAGTAGAGTTACCCTGACTGACCCTGGCAAGCTAGGGTAACTAAACCTCAAGGTTTACCCCCAGCAACATACCTCTTCCAGCAAGGCACGCCCTCCCAAATCAATACCACCTGAGAACCAAGTATACAAAATGCATGAGTTTAAAGAGGACGTCTGATTCAAACCACCATACCCGGTAGCACCAAAAAAAATTTGGGGTCTCCACTGCAACCCCTGGTTCCTCCTCATGGCTCCATCGAGTCTCCACACAGGGACTCCAACAACCCTATCTGGCCTCACATTGCCCAGTGGCCAAAATAAACCAGAGTGCAAGTCCAGTGGCCCTTTCTTTCCTGCATTTGTCATACCTCCATGCTACCAGGTTGGCGACCCAATTTGTTAATGCAGGAGGGAATAATGCCAACTTTGAGAAGAAAGAAAATGCTGACAGCACTCTTCCTTGAGGCCCCTTACTTTCAAAAGAGTCAGAATTACTTCTTCTGTGCCAGTACAGAACAGCTGGCCCAATCTCAAGGGTGGTAATCTCTCAAACAATTGCAGCTGAACCAAGCTGTTGTCTCTAGCCTAAAACTTCCCTTTTGCTCTGTGTCATCTCCACCTGCTCACGCCAGTCCATTTCTTCTAAACCCAGCCTTGCTCAAGGTCTCAGGACACTGAGAGAATGTAGCAGGCCTCTCACCCAAACCACCTGTAGCCCAGCCCAAACAAAGCTCTTTCTCTTGCTCATAAACTGAGCCTACAGTCCAGTCCATCGTTCTTACTGCAGATAGGTCATTCAACTCTGAGCAGAATGGTCCATCCAACTCTGCTTACAGCACTGCAAGGAGTTTCTTAAACCTAGGTTCCAAATCCTTCCACACTTCTCCCATAAAGGAGTTCCTAAACACCAAAAGCCATAGAGTCATAGTGACTCCATTCTCGGTACCAATTTTCTGTTTTAGTTACCTTTGTGGGGCTGGGATAAAAGCCCTTTACCAAAAGCAGCTGATATTTGGAATGAGACTGCTTTTTCATTACTACATTTACTCCATTTATGTGAAATTTCTATACAGTGTCACTTTTGTGCTTAAAGATGAGCATGGTTTTTCATCTGCTAGGCCTTTATCATGAGAATCTGAGTTCATCTATTTAGGAACTGGGCTTGACTTGGTTTGTTGTTGCTATAATTAACCATAGTGCTTCGAATTTCTTTGGAGACATCTTGTACTTAGATGGCAGAATACCTTGCCCATGGTTATTTTATCACTATCTGTTCAACCTTTAGCTTTGGGACGTCTGTGTGCATTGGGCCTCCGAGAGAAACTGTCTCTTGCAGCCAAGTATGACAGTTGTCTCTACTCAGCGCTTGTTAGCATATTAGTCAGGGTTGGGGACGAGGGGTCTCCCTAGTGTTTTGATCAAAGCTCAGTCTCATGCAGCAAAGTGTTCCTGAGTCTCCAAGGAGTAGCCTTCACACATGCCCCCTCTTCCTCCAACTGAGGCACCACCCTCGCACACACTGCTAAGAACTTTGTCCCTAGAGATAAAACGCTCTTTCCTGTTTCCTCTACCCATCACGATTCCCCTCCATCCTCCATTGCAGATATCCCCCCTGGGGCCCTAAGACAAGTGCTCTTATTACTCTTCTCCCTGTCTGTAATTCCACTGGGTGAATTTAAACAGTCTGGTTTAAGCAGTGGCTACTGTTTCTTTCGTCTTCCCAGTACACACCTGGAGAGGTTTTGGAGGAAATGCCTGCTGTCACGGTAGCAGAGGAAAACGTGGCATGAGCGGAGGCTGCCCGTCCCCTCTGTCATGGCGGGTGGAAAACAGTCATAAGACATTGAGCCAACTTCTGACAGCAAGGTGGCACTGGCCTAAGGCTGAAGAGGAAGTACGTGCTGCAGGCAGAGCTGTACCTTCGACATGGATTTGTAGTGAGTCCCGGGATAGTCAAGCGCAAAGATGCCAGGCAGGGCACAAGGCAAAAGGCCTTTCATTGTAGGGGAATAAGCAAAGCAGGAGGGAGTGAGTTGAGGACTGAAGGAAGAACTCCACATTAGGTTCGCCCAAAAAGAGCCAGAAGTAACCATTCCTCATGTTCTCTCCTAAGTCTTGGTTTGAGGCCATTTCAAAGTGTCCACAGAAACGCTGTCGCAATGCTGGAAGTCTGACGTCTACTAAGAGTCTCACTTTCCAACATCTACTTTCAGCTTTTTTTGTTGCTGTGGTGGTTGTTTAAATGCATGCACTGTTTCAAATGCTTCCAAACGGATAGCACAAGTGCAAAGACACCAAGCAAGATGCCAGAAAAAAAAAAAGGCTTTTCATGTGGGGAGACAGGCAATGCAGAAGGGGTAAACTGGCGGCTTAAGGAAGATCTTCACAGTAGGTTCGTCCTATAGAGCCAGAAATAACCATTCCTATGTTCTCTCCTAGGGCCTTTCTTTCTGCATGCTGCTTTGCTTCCATTATATTCTGGCAAAGTACAATTTGGTTGCAGGTTAGAGCCTGTAGTTGGTTATAATTCAGACACATAAGAAGGTACCACAGCACCCTCACGATGCAGCACAGCTGATGTGCTCATTGTTAATGAAAAGAGAGGCTGGGGCTGGAGAAATGGCTTAGCAGCTAAGCGCTTGCCTGTGAAGCTGAACGACCCCAGTTCAAGTCTCTATTCCCCAGGACCCAGGTTAGCCAGATGCACAAAGGGGCACACACGTCTGGAGTTTGTTTGCAGTAGCTGGAGGCCCTGGTGCATCCATTCTCTCTCTCTCTCTCCCTCTTCCTCTGTCTGTTGCTCTCAAATAAATAAATAAAAATAAACAAAAAAAAAAGAGAGGCTGGGTGGACCTCAGATGACACTCAGGGTCAACATGGAGGCTAGCAGCAGAAAGCTAGTCAGAATTTCTGGCATTGGAACAACAATAACAGACACACAAAAAATATTCCAGTTTCTTCAAAGTAAGATCACTCACAGTATTGCAACCCTCTTGTGCCTCACCCCAGAAATGTGTGTAGATTAAAAAAATATATTTAAAGCAGTGATGGTAATAATAATGATAATAACAATAACAGCCACAAATAAATTACTCTTCCAAATCCTAGTGAAGTAAAGACTTTTTTTTCCACTCAATTCCATTCGTTCTGGGTGGTACCAGCTGGCCAACAGAAACAGGGTTCATCAAGTTTCTCTGGTCTTGATGCTTCGATTAGGGTCTGGTTTATATTTTGTGTGGAGGGAGGCAACTGTCATCCTCCAGATTATACTCTGTATTATAACTGAACAGTATTGGTGCCATTTTGAGAACTGCATAGTGATGGTCTTAGAGTTGAAATAAATCTTATTCACTTAGTCTTCTCCTTTGGTTTTTCATGTGGCTAAAACAAAAACTAGCAAGGTCATGTACCCAAGGTCATATAAGTATGAAATTAAGGCACAGGATAATGCACTGAATGATGTTCAGTACTCTAATGAAATGTTTGTAGCTGTCAGTGGACATAGTTGTTCAATCTCCATGTTTAAATATATGCACATTATAAATACATTCATAAATATAATAATGAAAAGTTCAAAACTATACACTAAACAGAATCAATTCTCTTTAAAAAAGTATTTGATTTTATTCATTTGAGAGACAGAGAGAGTGGACACACCAGGGCGTTCAGCTGCTGCAAACAAACTCCAGACATATGCACCTCCTTGTGCACCTGGCTTACATGGGTGCTGGGGAATCAGACCTAGGCCCCTAGGCCCTTTGGCTTTGCAGGCAAGCACCTTAACCACAAGGCCATCTCTCTGCCCCTTCAAGTTTCTTATAAGTTCTAGTCTGAAATTAAACATAATACAGGTATCAAGAACCATAACGACTCTGAAAATTCATGAGCTAAGGCCACTTAACACAGTCCACAGGATCATTGCCCCAGGGCTAGAAATCCTTACAAGCTAGTTTTAACCCACTGCGAGCCTCACTTGCCAGCATCTCCTTTCACCGTTAGTTGTTGTTTTCAATTTATGCATTTTTTTCGAATGCTTCTGAATAGACACTTTCCGCCCAAGGGTGCACTCTTCTTTGACTACTTAGCAGCTTATTTTTTTCCGCTGTGGGCTCTAAATCACCAAAAAGATGAGCAACCAAAACAAAGCTTTTACCTTCTCAGTCCTTCTGTGCGGACAAACTGGAGCTCTCCCATGTTTTCTTCAAACCTCTTGTTTCTCTCTCTTTCTCTTCTAAAGCTAGCCATGGTGGTGCCTACCTTTTTAAATTATTTGATTTATGAGTGAGGTGTGGGGGCTTAGGCAGGCAGATAGAAAAAGATAGTGGGCACACCAGGGCCTCCATCCACTGCAAATGAATTCCAGGCGCATGCCCCACCTTGTGCAGCTGGTTTATATGGGTCCTGGGGAATCGAACCTCCGTCCTTTGGCCTTGCAGGCAAGAGCCTTTACCACTAAGGCCAACTCTCCAGCCCTCTTGTTTCTCTTTGAATATTCCTTTAGGGACTATTCTTTCTAAGCAATGGCTAGGTCTCCCTTGGTATGAATCATACATTTCTAAATGGATCCCTGTTGGCTAAGTAATACTGTGTAATGGGCTCTTCTAAAAACATTTAGGTTGGGAATTTAATATTTCAAAGTCCATGTACTAAACAGAGATAAGGACTTTTCAAGCTTGTAATTTCTGTATCAGATGAGTTGGTAGAAGGGATTGCCTTTGTTATGACAATTTGGCACCACGGTCTGTTTTCAATAGTTTTAATACACGTGGTTTTCAATGTTTAGTGAGCTGGAGTCTCTGTAAAGCTTTAAATCCCAAAGTGAAAGTAAGCTGGGTTGTATTAACTCTCGGAGTCTCTCAAGTACCATTTGGGATGTAGCTCATGGAATGTAACTACGACAGCGTAATCAAATAGTTAGTGAGAGCATAATAAATGCTGTTGCCTGAATTAAACTACGGATGCCGGTGGCTCGACACATAATAAAATGCTTAACAAAGAAATACTATTGCCAGAGACAAACCCAGACTCTTAGAAGAGGAAGAAAGAAACAGAGGAAATGACCACAAGAGGGATGTAAGTTAAATTCCATTTTCCTGGTCTTTGTGCTATCCATGAGGCTGTGCACTTAACTACAGACATATGGCAAATGTCACAAAATAGGTTAAAAAAAAATAAAAGCTGGTTTAGGTCTTAACCTATACCAACGTCAGCTACACTAGACCCGGGCATCAGAATTTGTCCTCTTGCACAGCTTACAGGAGAACATGGGATGACAGGGTGGCCCTTCCAACAACAAAAAGTAAAGATGGCTTGTTTAGATAAGTCTTTGTGATAGATAAATTCTGTTTTAAAATGTCTTAAGATAGGCTGGAGAGATGGCTTAGCGGTTAAGCACTTGCCTGTGAAGCCTAAGGACCCCGGTTAGAGGCTCAATTCCCCAGGACCCACATTAGCCAGATGCACAAGGGGGCGCATGCATCTGGAGTTGGTTTGCAGTGGCTAGAGGCCCTGGCGTGCCCATTCTCTCTCCTCCTCCTCCTCCTCCTCCTCCTTCTTTTCTCTCTCTCTCTCTCTCTCTCTCTGCCTCTTTCTCTCACTGTCACTCTCAAATAAATAAATAAAAATACCAAGAATTTTTTTTTTAATTTCTTAAGATAAAGGGTTTGCTTCAGAAAAATACAAATGACATGGAATATTACATAACTTTTAAAATCACATTTGTCAATTTAGGTTTTTGTTTGTTTGTTTCTTTTTGTCCATTTACTATTACTGTACAATGGACTTTCAATACTGTTTGCTCATCTTACCCTTGAAAAATCATAGTTTATTTTGTAAATAAATTTAATGATTTAAGGTTCTTTTACTCCTGACTTCTTCATTAGGACACATAGATACAAAGGCACAATCACCACTTGGGACTTCAAGGACCATTCCCACACTCCCTTTGAAGGCACGGCCATTAAAAACAAAAACATTGATGACTCTAAGTGATGATATTTTTCATAATTCGTAACACTTACTGTTGACAGTCATTTCAAAGGCAAAAAATTCTAGCATAAACCAAATTTTAGACATGAAAACTTGAGTTTAGTTTAAAATAAGGTCTTAATAGGAAAACTTCTGAAACAAAATACTGGTATTAACCGAAAACTTCAACCAGTTAGTAGAATTTTCCTTAAATTTTTCATCTTGTAGAAAGAAACTCTCTGTAAGAGACATTTTTAATACAAAACATTAGGTCAACAAAGACTCCTCCACATTTTTATACATATTTGTTGCTTATATTAACAAGTATAATATATGTAATTATTTTGTGGACATAATCATTTTGAATGCAATTTCGACTTGAAATTGCCCTCATAGGAAAATAGAAAGCACATGACAATATTGAAAAAAGGGGGAGTTTTTTTTTGTTTTTTTTTTTTTTTTTAAGACAGCAATCCAGTGTCTGGCCTTGGCTGCCCGCACAGTCACGTGATGTGTGACTGCCTTCAGAGCAGAGGGTTGCTGATCAGACCCCATTCTTCCAGGCCTTTCTTTCCTTGCCCATATTCATTTATACTCTTGGGCTATTCTTATACTATTGTTGATTATCTGAGAAAAATTCTTTTCAACTGCTCTAAAATAACCTATGTTTCTGCAACAATGAATATAATTGACAATTAGGATGCATTATTCATAGCTAAAATATCTCTGCCAAACAGATACCCACAATAGGAAGAAGAGCCAAACTCACAGAGATTGGAGGGAGACAGTACTTCAGATGCCCTGCGAGGTAGAATTCAAGATTACAATGGGATACTCAGGTAATTGGGAATGGGGGTAACAGTTTGATGAAGTGATTTTGATAAATCACAAAAATTTAGGATTTCACAAGGATAAAAACAAGTACCTTATTCATATTCAATGCAAAAACCCACCACAGAGTAACTTTTGAATAAATAAGTATGTGTTGTAATTTGAAAAGTAAGAATACAGTTGACAGGTTGGGGAGATGGCTGAACGGTTAAAGGCACTTGCTTGCAAAGCCTGGCAGCCAAGATTCAATTCTCCAATACCCACAGAAAGCCAGAAGCACAAAGTAGTGCATGCGTATGGAGTCTGTCTGCAATAGCAAAAGACTCTGGCATACCCATTCTCTTTCTCTCTTGTGCGCATGTACACACTCTCTCCTGGCAAATAAATAAATACATAATTTTTTAAAATAAAAAAAATACAAGCTAAAAGTAAGAATGAGTGTCCAAAGAAATGAAACTCTAAATGGACAAGTTTTCACTTTGGTTTGTCACAAGCAAAGAAATAGTAGGCTGGAGCGGTTAAGGCACTTGCCTGAGAAGCCTAAGGACCCAGGTTCAATTCTCCAGGTCCCACATAAGCCAGATGCACAAGGTGGTACACGCATCTGGAGTTCATTCGCAGTGGCTGGAGGCCCTGGTGTGCCCATTCTCGCTCTCTCTCTAATAAATAAATAAAATAAAAATAAACCTTTTACAAAAAGAAATAGCAGGAATATGATCTTAATGTTGCTGTTTACTTTGTGCTTTTCAGAGCACAATTACTGATAGTTAACTCCCATCACCTTTTCTGGCCACTAAGGAGTAAATATGGATGATAAATGAAGCTTTTACACAGCTCATTCTGTCAGGAGTCTATGCTGATAGAACTGGCAATTGTGAGCCTCAGATGATGATGAATACAGTAGGGAAATGAGGCCAGTCTAAGAAGGAATCCATTCTTTTCACTGCCACCATAAAAGCCTGAGAACAGTCTCTCTCTCTTACAGGGTGATTGTGAGGAATATTAAATGCAGCGAGCTCTGTGCACTGCCATGACAAAATGTCTCATCGCCCCCAAATTTCTTTCTGGCATGTCCTCTCTAGGTGAGCACCAAGAGAACAAAGTGTACATGAAATGGGGTTTTTAAAAAAAAAATGGCTCTCTGGATCATTAGAATGGTGCCTTTTTAACAGTAGTATGAAGGTACAATGGGAAAAGTTCATTTCTTAAGAATAGACCAATCTAGGGCTGGAGAGATGGCTTAGCGGCTAAGCGCTTGCCTGTGAAGCCTAAGGACCCCGGTTCGAGGCTCGCTTCCCCAGGTCCCACGTTAGCCAGATGCACAAGGGGGCGCATGCGTCTGGAGTTCGTTTGCAGAGGCTGGAAGCCCTGGCGCGCCCATTCTCTCTCTCTCCCTCTATCTGTCTTTCTCTCTCTGTCTGTCGCTCTCAAATAAATAAATAAATAAATAAATAAATAAATAATTTTTTTTTAAAAAAGAATAGACCAATCTAGCTACACAAGTGTCGGACAATATTTTAAAAGTCATCTATGAAGAGGGTAATCTCTGAGACAGTGCTGAGCAGAATTCACCATCTGTGATCCCAGCACCTGCATTCAAAATGGACACCCTCGGGCTGCAGAGACAGCTTAGTGGTTAAGGTGCCTGCCTGCAAAATCAAAAGACCTACGTTCGATTCTCCATGGCCCAAGTAAGCCAGATACACAAGGTTGCATGTGTGTCTGTAGTTCACTTGCAGTTTCTGGAAGCCCTGCGTGCCCATTCATTCTGTCTCTCTCTCAACGCAATTTATTTAAAAAAAAAAAAAAGGCACCATCTTGGGGTAGCCTCTAAATTCAGCATGCAAAGAGTTTTCCAGATACCCTGAGCCCTACAGATAGCCAGAACTTGCTTCGAGCTTTGAATAAGCACAAAACAACAATTCTACCCAAAAGAACAAGGAACATCAATTAAAGACATCTGGTGAGTGACAAACGTGTCCAAATGTAAAACAACCAAACAAAGCCTCAGTCAGCCAGAGGGCAATTTCATCCAGAAAATAATAATAACAAACAAACAAGATTATATGTTGCATCTCTTCAAACAGGTAAGAAAAAGCATGACTCCAGGTCCCTGACATTGGAAATGTAATGTAAGCTCCTCAGACTGCTTTAGAATTCACCACACAAGGGAACTGATCAATGCAGAATTAAAAGTTTTGTAGTTCATCTGCCAGACATGGTTTATAAAAATTCATGAGCTGAGAGAATCATAACTGAGATATTGTCAGGGACAGTGTTTTCAAATTTTGTAATAATCCCTAGTTTTGAAATGTACTACTACTACAGAATTTTTTTTTTTTTTTTTTGAAAACCCATCCTCTTGTCTGAATCCAGCCAAAAAGCAATGAGACGGGAGGGCTTCGGCAGAAGGAAGTGTTTGTGGATGTATGGGTGGTGGGGGTGATGCTGACCGTCAAATCCGGTATTTACAGGGCACTGAGTGACCGGTTCAATGGAGAAGGGCACACGCATGGGCAGAATGAAGCACGCTGGAAGCCTTGGTCAGCCAACTGGATGTGAAGAAGAAACAATATAAAGTAGACAAATAATGACAGAGGGAAATGTAGTTTCAAGCAAATTTAAAATAAGCTTTTAAGCCTCTGAAGAGATAATCAGAAACGCAAAAGTCACAACAAAGAGTAACCTAACTCAAACTTCAGAAAAAGATAAAGTCAGATATTTTTTTTCAGTGTTCACCAGCTGAGAGAAAATGATGATCCTACGATATTGGTCGCAATCCCTTAGGCTTAAATGTCACAGTGACTTATTGAAGTCACCCTCAAGAATAAAAATGTAGGCTAGGAAAGTGGGTGAAAGTGCTTGCCACACAAGCACCCATTGTAAAATGCCAGGCATCAGGGTATGTGTGCCTGGAAACCTAGACATGGGAGACAGAGATAGAGAATCCCTGGGCCTCATTGGCTAGCTAGTCTAAACAAAGCACAGAGCTATAGATTCAGAGAGAAATGGTGTCTCAAAGACTGAACATAGAAACCGGGTGTGATGAAGCACGCCTTTAATCCCAGCACTCGGGAGGCAGAGGTAGGGGGATCGTCGTGAGTTTGAGGTTACCCTGAGACTCCATAGTGAATTCCAGGTCAACCTGGGTCAGAGTGAGACCCTACCTTGAAAAAAAAAAAACAAAAAAATAAAAATAAAAATAAAATGAACATAGACAGTGATTGAGAAAGATACCTGATGTCTACCCCTGGCCTCCCCAAGCATTTGCACACTCAGGCACTCACATACATACGTGAGCACAACACACATACATGCTCACACACACGAACACACACACACACACACACACACACACACACATACACACACAAAAAGGATAGCAAATTCTGTTATGGGCTAAATGTTTGTATCTCATCTAAACTCATGTGAAATACACAACTCCAATGCGATGCGATTTGGAGATGGGGCCTTTTGGAGGTCATGAGAGTTAGTAAAGAAGACCATGGATATAGAACCCAGTTGATGGGAATGGTGATCCAGTACAGAGATACTCATGAAAGTGTGTTCACTCTTGCTCTCTCTCTCGCTCGCGCACTCTCTCTCTCTCTCATATGTGAGGATCCATTAAGAAAGTAGCTCCTGGGCTGGAGAGATGGCTTAGCAGTTAAGGCGTTTGCCTACAAAGTGAAAGGATCCCGATTCGATTCCCCAGGACCCACATAAGCCAGATGCACAAGGGGCGCATGTGTCTGGAATTCGTTTGCAGTGGCTGGAGGCCCTGGTGCACCGATATTCATTCTCTCTCTCTCTCTTCCTCTTTATCTCTCTCAAATAAATAAACAAGTAAAATATATATTAAAAAAAAAAAGAAAGTAGGGACTTCCAGCCAAGATGGCAACTGCCTAGCTGCGCCGCAGATCCCGGGGAAAGAAAGATGTAGATCCTAAGGAGAGAGCCACCCCATCATACCTCAAAAGGGCCCCAGATGAAACTAAAAAAAACTGGCGAAACAAGCAAGGGTGCTGTTTTCCTGGTGAAGCAGGTACCAGCACAAGGGGGAAGGAAACCAACACAGAGAAAAATCAACTCCTACCAAATCAGAGAGCCAGAGACCCAGAGGCCCCCAACACCTCATCACTGAAGTAGACCAAAAATGAACCCAAAATGGGTCAGGGAAATTTTGCAGAAGAGGGGGCGGAAAGAATGTCAGAGCCACATGTTGGGTCATGATATGCAAAGACATATATCCTACCCATAACTGTAGGCTAACTCCACAATGCATGACCCATATACCTCAACAAGGAGGGGCTAGGGGAAGGGGCTATTACATGGATAAGCTGAACTATAGTACCAACTTGACTGTATTCAGTGAGTACAAAACTAATTAATAAAAAATTAAAAATAAAAAAAAAGAAAGTAGCTCCCTATAATACAACAGAAAGCCATAAAGAGAGCCCTTATCAGAATGAAATTGGCTAGCACCTTGGTCTTGGGTTTGACAGGCTCTGAAACAGAGAGAGAACCAATCTCTATTTAAGCCACCTAGTCTATAGTATTTTGTTATGATATAGGCCAATATGACAAACACGTGTTTTTCTTTTCTTTTTCTTGCTTCAGTGCCTTCATTGTATGTTTCTCAGGAAACTGAACTTCGACACTCAAAGCTGGTGATGAGCAGAAGTCACACCCGTTCAAGTATCCGTTCTACGCCTGACTCGTTCACAGAGACCAGCTGGTTTTACAAGCTCCCACTGGGTCCCAGCAAGGGCAACTTACTAATAAGGCGGTTGTTGAAAGACGACCTCTTCCTCCTCTTCCCCTGTGTATTTTACGCAATTGCTAACCTTCGCTGTTAAGTGACTCAGTGTGGGATCAGCTGATGGTCACAGCTCTGAGCATGTCTGTGAGGGTGTGTGCAGAGAGCTGAGGATAGAAGAAGGTCCAACCTGAATGCAGACGCAGCATCCCATAGACCGAACAAACAGAGAAAGAAGGAAGCCAGGTGAGACCAGCATCCACCTCTCTGAATTCTGACTACAGACCCAATGCGACCAACACGCCTTTCCCATGGTGACGGACATTTAAACTGGGAACATAAATGCACCCTTCCTTCCATAAGTTGCTTTTGTCAGGTACATTGTCACAGCCATGGGGAACCTAATTAAGACATCTTAATTTCTAGTGATGAATTAATAAAAACAACCTACAGGGCAGGAGCAGAAACTATTTCAACATCTCAAAGGTTCTCCCAATTTTCCAAAGTCCTAATGTCAAAGTGGAAACCAAAAGTTGAAACTTTCCACAACAAAAACAGGAACGCCTTCTTAGAAGCAGATAATTTCCTATTATATCACGACCGAGAGGTAAATGACAGGGTAAAGGGTAACAATTTGGACCAGTATAGAGCAAACTTTTGAGATCTTAAGTACTAAGTTCTTAGGAGACCATCAAAGCTGGCTGTTTCTTCCAATAAAGAGTCCAGTGTAGAGTGAGTTAATTAACTGGAAGTACTTTGTTTATGCCGGGGGTCCCGAAGAGGCAAGGGCTCCGGGAAACGAGGGAGCTCTATGACTGAGTGAGGCCAACGCAGACCACTCAGGTTTTCTTCATCTAAGAAGCATGAGCTTTTCACCAAGAAGAAAAATTTTGCATAAAACCAATATAAATAGAAAATCTTCTAACGTCATTACGTGCTCTCAGGTCCTTAAAGTCATGACTCGGTTAATCATTTGCTTTAGAACGCTTTCCTCCAAGAACAGAGAAGTGTTTAATAATATATTTTAATTGACCAAAATATTCTCCCTTTCGCCTTGATGCATTTTTCTCATATCACATGTCCCTGGAATTCAATAACAGAAAGATGCATTCATTATGCTAATGACTTGCTTTTCATATTGAATTTATAGTAAGAAAACTCAGTAAGAGAATGATGTTTTGGCATTACTAATAAGACAAATGAACTGAGCATCGCTCAGCTTGCTGAATTTATTTAGTTACGTATTACACTCAGGACTCAGTTAAATAATTGGTTGGCATTACCTCTCAGTAGGGCCTTGTCTTTTAAGAAACGCTATTGGGCATGCTGTCCTGCCCTCTTCCCTTACTCATCCTAATTCTACAGAAAGAATAAAACGTGGCCTTGGGCCATCACAGTAGAAGAATCGCAGCAAGGGACACAAAGTGTTCCCGTGCTAGAGAAATATGCTCGCATTTGTGGCTTCTCTGATGCCTTCCAGTGAATGTTCCTATGTCACAGCCACATCTGTTTAGATGCCTTCCTCCCCTGGGGTAAGGGAACAAAGGGACATGTTCTTAGGACCTGCCTGACAGAAACTGAATCCGCTTTCATCCTGTCTGGTACAGCTTCCTTTGATATGCTCCACTTACTTATATGGATATTGTTTCTCCACCATAAAATTTAGGAAAACTAAAATGTTTCGTGAATTTGGTACATTCAGGACACCAAGCAACTGGGAAGAATGCTTAATTTTCATCAGGGGCATGAGGAGGAGGTACACTCAAAACATTAAAATAGAAGATTAAAACAAAGACTGGAGAGATGGCTTAGCGGTCAAGGCACTTGCCCACAAAGCCAAAAGACCCAGGTTCGATTCCTCAGGACCCACATTAGCCTGATGTACAAAGGGGCTCACGCGTCTGGAGTTTGTTTGCGGTGGCTGGAGGCTTTTGCGCACCCATTCTCTCTCTCTCTCTCTCTCTCTGTCTCTCTGTCTCTCTCTCTCTCTATCTGCCTCTTTCTCTCTCTGTTGCTCTCAACTAAATGACTAAAAATAAAAGATAATTTAAAAAAGAAGATTAAAACGAGGGCTTAGAGACCTTTGGCGGGGGAGAAAGCTAACAGAAGGGATAGGATTTCATAGTCTGACTGGTTGGTAGGTACCTTTGGGTCATTTTAAATCTATGATTTTTGGATTTCCCCAGAAAGTTCGATATTCAAGACATAAATTTTGAAAGTTTTCATTTTAACCAAATACTCATTTCATGCATTCAAAGATCCAGGTGTTCCGTCTCACACCAGCAGGCTCAGATGAATGGATAAGAAGACATGTAACCAAAACCAAATGAGAAGTCTCATCAAATGACAAACAAACAAGCCTTCATTTGTTACTAAGCTGCATAAAGAGAAATTAAATCTAACCAAAGGCTTCCCACAAGCCTAATAATGACAGCACAAGATTAAAATCCAAAGAAAACAAAAAGAAAAGTTGTACGTGCATCTTTTCAGATGAAATGAAAATAAATGGGTACTTACGCTTTTGCTCCGGGAGAGCACATCACACGTATTTCTTTCCATGGTGGAGTTCTAAGTAATTCAGACGGCACTGGTTCCCAATGCCAGCACCCTCACTGCAACACGTATCCACTCAAAAGCCCACTGGAATGCTGGAAGAAAAAAAAAAGGCAAGGAAATGTTTAATCAAGTGTATGATTAACACGTTTACTTTGAAATGTTTTCTTGGACTAGGACAGGCAATTTTTAAATAATTCATCAGGACAGACTAAAAATGGTGATGTGTTTAAAGCAATAAAGGTACACACAAGCAACATTTCCAAAACAGCTTTTGTGAAATATAAGTGAAAGATTTCAAGCACCGTCTGTTTGCCATTAAATATCCAAGCCTACTTTTTTTGTTGTTTTGTTTTGTTTTTTTGAGCTGAAATACATAGGTATGACAGGCAGAACCTGTGACGCAAAGGGATTGTGATAATCTGTTAATTCTTGCGGAGACAGTGAGGGAACCCCCCAATTTTCCAGTAAGGGGACCTGCAGACAGTAGCCCTGGGAGAACCATGCGTATGTCTCAAGTGAAAGCTTGCCGCCTTCTGTTCCTGCTTGCGTTAGCATTAGATCTACAGGCCCATGAAGCCATCCCAATGGCTACGTAGAAATACATTGAGTTCTTTGGTTCCAGGAGGTTGTGAAAAATGCTTGAGAGAAGCTGAGGAGCGCTTACCTAGTTAAATAGTAACTGTTGCTTCAGACGATTACAGAGGAGCCGTCACTTGCACAACACGGATAGCTTCATTTCCTAACCTTCGCTTCCCTAAGCACTGGGAAAGAGACTGTGCTGAGTAAAGAACGAATTAAGCAGCTAGCATGTGTTTTGTTCGTTTCTGATTTTCCACCACATCTGGACGTGACTCGCCTATTTCCTAGGGTTAGATCCGCGCGTGGGCTGAAGTTGCGTCTGGGAAAGAACTGGCCCCGTGAGAAAGTGGATGAAGCCAACCAGCTTGACCAAAAACACAGAACAACGCAGATGGCTGACGCTGTAGGTGTGAATATCTGCTCAAGACGTCATGACATTCCACTGTGTGGATGGCTTCTAAAGTTCTTTAGGTTAGAAAATAAAATGCTTGCCTGAGACTTAAGAGAAAACAAGAACTGTAACCAGGACCTGAAGGAGCTGATGTTGCCAAAGTAATTGAAAATATCCAAGTACAAAACAGTTATGAGTGATGCAGTAAGGTGTAAAAATAGAAGAAAAAAGTAGGAAGCAAAGACAGGGAATACAGCCTGGACGCAGACCTGAGGACAAGGTGAGCCGTCATTGAAAGAGGAGTTCATGTGCTAGAGGGAATAGGCCATCATTCGACTTCCCCGCACCTCATGGCTGAAGCAATGTGTTATAAACTATGTGAGTCACCCCCTCAAGAGTTCCGAAAAATCTAAAGGAGATGCTTCTAAGGCTGCCCGAGGTTCTCTAACAGCCATATGAAGTTAGAAACAAAGAAAATGGATTTTATTATTGCCAAACTCATCCCTAGATGCAGCTTAGAGATCCAAAAGTACCAAAGGACAAAAGCCTTCTTTGAGCTTAATGAAAACAGTTGCCTAAAGGTAAGAAAAAAATAAATGCTACCCAATGTGAAGTTTCAGGGAAATAAAGAAAAAAAACCCACAATATTGTATTTTGAGTGTGTAGCCTTTCTGGTTCAGAGCATCTTGTCGGTTCTTATAAACCACGGAGCTGTGGGATTCATTTCATCTGAGAAGTGGGCAGAAATAACATTAACTACGGATTAAATATTCTATGCCTAAGGAGGAAAAAAAAAAACCATCAAGATAACTGCTGTGGGAAGCTTAGCCATTACCAGAGAAAAACTCATTGAAAATATTTAATTATTCATTCGGAATGTAATCAGTACCCTTAGGGTCAACCATAAAGTTGTTATCTGTTGTGGGCTGGTGACTCAGTGGTTTTAAATTAACAAATCAGTAGAATCAGACAAATAATGGATTTGACTGGGTTAAGGTATGCTGAATTAATCAAGTTTTTTTTTTTAACAAATTTGACTTAAAAGCTTTTAAATCCATCATTAACAGATACTTTCCTAGAGCTATTTACAACTCATAGAAATTTGATTAAGCAAATGGATTTAAGTGCAAAACTTAAAAACTGGTGAAATGGGACTTCTCTGTCAGTATGGCAAAAACATGACAGCTTGGTCTCCATTGAAAGAATATAGACCTTGGAACTAAATAGGCATAGGTTAGGATCTCAGACACCCCCCCCCCAAACACTGGATTTCTGTGTAGTGTTAGATGACTTCATATCTCTGAGCAAAAGATAGAGACACTAGGTGTGTTCCAGGCAGGTAAGGGGCAGGTTGTGTTTGGGGCATGTGAGCTCCAGGAAGAAAGCAGAGGGAATCAAGGACAACCAACAAGAAAAGATACCCTACAGGAGATGAACAACACCTCACGCATCAGCCAGGGCCCAGGCGAAACCACAGAGGAACTGGTGAGATGAGCGAGAACGCTACTCCCACGGTCAGCCTGACAACCTGCGCCACGGTGATGCAGACAGACACTGAGGACACTCAAAATGCACCAAAGCAAAAACCCAGAAACTGCTGAGAACTCAGCACTAAAGTAGACTTCAAACGCACCCACCAAGGCTCAGGGGCTCTAGCAGAAGAGGGCGTAGGAGGAATTTAAGAGCCACAGGGCGGGAGGGAATATTCAGAGGCATTGTTGCCCCCCCAACTAATATTTCTACCCTCACAATTGAAGACCCACAAAGCCATGGTGAATACCAGCAATTCCACTGAAGAGGGAGTGGGGGCAAGATGGTACCATCACATGATGTGTCCATGCAAAGTTTCTACTTAGTGGGGGAAAAAAATTTAAAAAGATGCTAATCTACACGCATGCTTTGAGTGTGAACAAGGCAATGTGCATCAAAGTGCATCTAGGACAACGCTACACACGTAAGGGATGGGTGGTACTCATCCAGTCTTATTTTCCTTCTAAAATAGCTAAACCCCCTGGAATAAAACAGACTTATGAAACTAGGCTTCCCACAACACTGGTAAGCCCTTCCCTGTAATCAACCAGTCACATGGCCCCTTTGCCCAGGACCCCCTGCCCATTCGGGCACTGAGCTAGGCGGGCCTTCAGGTCCCCTGCAAGCAGTCCAGCACAGGTTCAGCCCAGTGCCACACCCAGGCACCCCTCACTTTGTGGACATGGATATTGGGGAATATGGGGGGACCCATTCTAGGGAGACTCAAGTCTCTTCAGAACAAGAGAGAAAGCCAAGTGCCTAGAGCAAGATAAGTCATACTCTGTCGCATCTGTGAGGACGCAGGAAACCTGACAGAGGAAGTGCAATATTAAATACGCTGTTCCCAAGGCTCACCTGAGAACCACCTCCAGGGAGATGGTGGCAGACACTGAGGAGACTCAAAACTCACCAAAGTCAGCTGGGTGTGGAGGCACACGCCTTTATTCCAAGCACTCAGGAGGCAGAGGTAGGAAGATCACCGTGAGTTCGAGGCCACCCTGAAACTGCATAGTGAATTCCAGGTCAGCCTGGGCTAGAGTGAGACTTTACCTCAAAAAAAAAAAAGTTACATTAAAAAAATTTTAAAAACTCATCAAAGCCAAAACCTAGAAGCTGTGGAAGGCTCAACACTAAAGGAGACTTAAGACCTCCAAGGCTCAGAGAACACTGTGGGAGAGTGCGTGGAAAGAATTAAGGAGCCAGAGGGTATGGAGGGATTAGCCTGAGGTATTGTCTCCCCATGAGGACTGACTTGTAAATTCATGATCCCACAGAAATGACTGATAACTCCATTGAGGGGGACTCTCAGAGGTATGGGGGCAGGAATGCAAGGATATAAGGGTATAACCAAAGAGGATATGCCCAAATGGCAATATACTCATATATTGAAGTTCTCAATAAAAAAAAAAGCAAGGAGTTCACAGTGTTCTTTTATTGTTGCTAAGAATAAATGGATTGAATATTCATCAATCAATTCTAGGAAAAAGTGTACTCCAAATAAATGTTAATAAAATGATAAACAACTCATATTAAAAAAAAATATTTAGACAGGGCTGGAAAGATGGCTTAGTGGTTAAGTGCTTGCCTGTGAAGCCTAAGGACCCCGGTTCGAGGCTCGATTCCCCAGGACTCACGTTAGCCAGATGCACAAGGGGGCGCACGCATCTGGAGTTCGTTTGCAGTGGCTGGAGGCCCTGGTGCACCCGTTCCCTTTCTCTTTCTGCCTCTTTCTCTCTCTTTGTCACTCTCAAATAAATAAATAAAATAAACAAAAACAATTTTAAAAAATATTTAGGCAAACTACCATCATGAAAACAAATGATCATAAATGTTGGTGGGGATGTAGAAAAAAAGGATCCCTTCTACACTGCTGGTGGGAATGCAATCTGGTCCAGCCATTGTGGAAAACAGTGTGGAGGTTCCTAAAACAGCTAAAGATTGATCTACCATATGACCCAGCTATAGCACTCCTAGGCATATATCCAAAGGACTCATCTCATTTCCTTAGAAGTATGTGCTCAACCATGTTTATTGCTGCTCAATTTATAATAGCTGGGAAATGGAACCAGCCTAGATGTCCCTCAACAGATGAGTGGATAATGAAGATGTGGCACATTTATACAATGGAGTTCTACTCAGCGGTAAAGAAAAATGAAGTTATGAAATTTGCAGAAAAATGGATGGACCTGGAAAGGATTATACTAAGTGAGGTAACCCAGACCCAGAAAGCCAAGCGCCACATGTTCTCTCTCATGTGTGGATCCTAGCTACAGATGACTGGGCTTCTGTGTGAGAATGAAAATACTTAGTAGCAGAGGCCAGTAAGTTAAAAAGGAGACATAAAGGGTGGAGAAAGGAAGGGAGGAGGATACTTAATATGTTGATATTGTATATATGTAATTACAATGATTGTAATGGGGAGGTAATATGATGGAGAATGGAATTTCAAATGGGAAAGTGTGGGGGTGGGGAGGGAGGGAATTACCATGGGATATATTTTATAATCATGGAAAATGTTAATAAAAATTTTTAATTAAAAAAAATATATTTAGGCAAACTTCAACTAAGTAACAACGGATCATGCCACCAGAGTCCCAGGATTAACCAGGCAGTGGACTATATTAGGGTCATTTGAAGAGCATTTAGCAAAGCATGATTTAAGGAGATGTGGATAGGACAGGAGGATTCACAAAGAACAGCCAGCACAAAGCCTACAGGCTGGCAGTGATGGAGTACAGCCCAGTAAGACCAAGGGGCAGGCAGAGCGGTGGCTGGCTGTTATGCTCCCTCAGTGGAGGGAGTTTCCCAGATCAAGCTTCTTTGACGAAGCAGCCTCAGGTGAGCCTGGAAGGCAGGAGGCGAGGGGAAGCGCATGACCTCCAGTCATTCCTCCTCTGATCTCCTTCCAGGACGCACCACCAGCCAAACGCAGCTGAGCCAGGGGGCCAAGGAAGCTGCTGAGGTTCTTCTCCATCGAGCTTTTCAGGGCAGAAAGCTTCTAGTGTGAGCAGGGAGGGAAGAGGAGCTACAGGGAAAATAGAAGATGGGCCACGCAAATAGAGTCTGTAATCTTGCAAGAAGATTGCAATTTCTACCATCTCATTCCAACACACACACACACACACAAATGCCTACCATCTTTCTTCAACCCTCTCAATAATTCTGCACCCTGCAGGTATTGCTAATACATTACCCTGTTATACAAAAGAGGAAATTAGTTGCAGAAAGGACAGACAATTGCCCAGGAAACTGCAGAACCAGGTCTCAAACCTGTCAAGTCTACCACCGGGGTCTGTGTTTCTGTCTGCTCTGCCAGGCTGCTCTTGCTTGCATTTTTTAAAATGTTTTATTTATTTATTTGTTTGTTCGTTTGTTTTAGAGAGAGAAAGAGGGAGAGAATGGGCACACCAGGGCATCCACCCTCTGTAAACAAACTCCAGATGCATGTGCCCCCTTGTGCATCTGGCTTACGTGGGTCCTGGAGAACCGAACCGGGATCCTTTGACTTTGCAGGCAAACAACTTAACCACTCAAGCCACGTCTCCAGCCCTCTTGCTTACATTTTAATGGTCAGGAAAATGTAACCCTTGCACATATCAAACTTGTGCCTACACCAAGGAATGCTTGCCGGAAAGATTGGTTCAGGGGAAGTTAGTTATCAACCTTCCTAGACTTCCTTCCTCAGCAAAGATAATGTGAGATGGCAGAAAACGTTTCTTTTTCAAGGCACACTCAAGAAAACCCGGCAAGCAAACATGGGCACATATGACTCTATTATACTAAAAGTTTCCAAATAAAGGTGAACTGGGGAGAAGGAGCAGTCCACTCCCATGGAGAAAAAGATAAATATGAAGAAAGGAGGTACGGAAGACAGAGAGTGCTGGAGCATTCAGACAGAGACCCTAAGCAACAGCCAACACACATGCCTTAGCACAGAAGTAAGAGCCAAGATGTGTCTCTCCTGGACGTTAAGTATTTGCACGGCAGCAAACACTCCGAACAGACATCAGAAGTGATCACTTCTGTATGCGACCCACGCACTGCCGGGAACAATCCCTTCTTCCTCCTCCCCAGCCCCCCTCAAAGCCTCTGCTACAAGAACTGGTTAAGATAATATCTCAGAAACAGTTTCTGGAAACCTTCCTTTTCCCTTCAATTATAATTCTTCTTAATTAAGCAACATGTATCAATGCCTAATACCACTCAAGAACAGGAATGAAAAATGCCTAATACCACTCAAGAACAGGAATGAAAAACAGGGGTTCCAATTATTTCCACATACTCGGAAAAAAAAAAAAAGATATTGGATGTATTTTATGTATTTCAGAAGTTCCTATGCTTCGCTTCTTTTGGAAGTAGCATTTTTTTCTTCCAGAGAGTAATTCAGTTTATGTAATGACTGTTGAATCATAAAGCCACTCCAATGCATTAAAAAATTATTTCAGTTAACAAAGAGGCTGATTTTTATGGTACTGATTCGTGCCATCATTAGTTTTATGTCTCTCTCCTTATCGTCTCCTTCCCTCACTCTCTTACCCCCTCCCAGAAGTCCAGAAGTTTCTACCCCATGCTGGGGCCCAGGATACACTTGAGAGGAAGTGGCAGATGAAATAAGCCTTAGAACCTCCTCCAGGCAGATACTGAGGAGGCTCAAAACTCACCAAAGCAGAAAATTAGAAGTTACCGAGGGCTCAGCACGAAAGGAGACTTGCCATTCAACCTCCAAGGCTCAGGGGACATTGGCACGGAGAGAATGAAAGAATGTAGCAGCCACAGGGTAGAAAGGCATGCTGTGAGACCTTGTTCTCCACCCACAGGGATGGACTAGTCCATTCGTGACCCCACGGAGACTACTGATAACCCCACTGAGGAGTGGTCTCAGCGTCATGGTGACGGAGGAGCAGGGAAGTAAGAATAGAACCCAAAGGGACTGTGTAACAGTCCAATTCGTAACAAGTTCATACACTGACTGGGAGGTGAAAACATATGATAGAGAGAGTTGCAAAGGGGAAAGTGGGGGGGGGGGAGTTAGGAGGGAATTACCATGGGTTATTGTCTATAATTATGGAAGTTGTCAATTTTTTAAAAAAAAGTTAAAAATAACTAAATAAATAAATAAGAATTAAAAATAAAATACTACTGAGCAGCTACATGCACAGCACTGATCAGATACATGAGCGCTCTTCTTTTAGGAAAAAGGAGTGTTCAGATGCATTGCCTAGGATGATGAAGAGGTATTCAAAAACATTTGTATCCAACACAGTCTCTTCACCGCCTCATCACAAGATAACTTTTCCTAATGGTGCATAAAACAGACATCAGACAGAAACCAAGCTGGTTCTTTGCTGCTTGGATTAGAACCTTTCCTCGGGTGTGTAGGGAAGCCCTTGCCAGGCTTCAAACCCAGGGTATTACATTCCTGCCAGCCATACCTTACCGCTGTGCTATATTCCCAACCCCTTTGATTAAATTCAAATGTAAACGGGGAAAAGAGTAGATACGGTGCTGGAGAGATGGCTTAGCAGTTAAGGCGCTGGCCTGCAAAGCCTAAGGACCCAGGTTTGAGTCTCCAGTGCACACTTAAGCCAGATGCACAAGGTGGCAGAGGAGTCTGGAGTTCATTTGCAGTAGTTAAGACTCCCTGGAGTGCCAGGGGACTCTAGAGATCTGCTTCTTTATCTCTCTCTCTCTCTCTCTCTCACTTGCTCTCAAATAAAATTAGATTAAATATAAAAAAAATTTATGGTACATAAAAAAATATGAAGCCTTCTCACTCTAAAGACAATCCACCAAAATATAATTTAAGCAGGCTTGGGTTATCTATGCTTACCCAGCAAAGGATATGCAGGCAAGAAAGTAAGAGAAGGTAATCAGTACAAAATAAAAAATGCTCAAAAAAAATCAAAAGGAAAACAGCAGGCTGGAGAGATGGTTTAGCAGTTAAGCGCTTGCCTGTGAAGCCTAAGGACCTCGGTTCGAGGCTCGATTCCCCAGGACCCACGTTAGCCAGATGCACAAGGGGGCGCATGCGTCTGGAGTTCGTTTGCAGTGGTTGGAAGCCCTGGCACACCTATTCTCTCTCTCTCTCTCTATCTGCCTCTTTCTCGGTCTATCTTGTCACTTTCAAATAAATAAATTAAAATTTGAAGAAAAAGAAGTTAAAAAAAAAAAAGAAAGCATTTCACAGAAGAATACAGACTTTTCATGAAAGGGCTTAAATTACACTCTTGGTCTCTTAAATGCCTAACGGTGTCCCCTCCTCACACAGAAGGTATATAAGGTGACCACTGGCTCCAGCTGTTGTTTCCCGTGAGACATGGCAGACACAAAGGAAGGAAGGTCCGCTGTTTTCTTATCACTGTAAGGTGCTGAATTTAGAGGAATGGCGCCTTAGTTCAGACAGTCAACGTAACGTAACAAGGCTTTCTGCTTCGTCCGTCTCCTTTCTGTTGGCCGCCCGCCCAAAGTAGGCTGCCCTTCAGCTGCGTTACTGCTCAGGGCTCCGGAGTCTGAGATGCGCAGAGTTCAGGAAGCAGGTGAGATCATTCAGAAATAGGAAAGAGGGCTGGAGAGATGGCCTAGCAGTTAAGCACTTGCCTGTGAAGCCTAAGGACCCCGGTTCAAGGCTCGATTCCCCAGGACCCACGTTAGCCAGATGCACATGGGGGCGCACGCATCTGGAGTTGGTTTGCAGTGACTAGAGGCCCTGGGGCATCCATTCTCTCTCTCTCTCTCTCTCTCTCTCTCTCTCTCTCTCTCTCTCTCTCTCTCTCTCTGTGTGTGTGTGTGTGTGTGTGTGTGTGTGTGTGTGTCTTTTTCTGTCTGTCACTCTCAAATAAATAAATAAAAATAAACAAAAAAGTTTTGTTTTGTTTTTTAAGAAAGAAATAGGGAAGAAAGGAATCTGCGAAAGACATCAGCACTTCCCAGGATGATCCAATCCACTGACGCTGCTCTGACTCTCACAAGACTGCCCTGTTTGATGATTTTCCTAAAACGCACTCCACTGGTCAACCCAGACTCGCCATGCAGTCTCCCCACCACAATGTAACTACAGCGCTTGCAATACAAGATGGGCTTGGAATATATGGTTGCTGTATCTGCGCTGTTGGTGGCTTCTCAGAGGTGAGAGAGGAAGGTCAGCTAGGAGAATCGAGTGGTCTGTGATTGGCATGTTTAATCTAACTTAACCTCACACTCCATTCCCCACCCCACCCCCTATTTAAGACTGGCCTGATCTCGCTCACCCATGTGACGCATCCATTTCTACCTTCCAAGCCCCGAAGTCCTGCTCTTAAATTGTTCTTTTCATCTTCCTGAACTCTAGGTTCATCTTTCCGAATACCAGATCATGGTATGCAAGTGATTAAATGTATGTTCCATAACTGCTGGGAGGCTTTCAAATGACATAAATCATCCGAAAGGAATTTGCTAGTAAGGACCAAAGTGCTGTGGTTGCAAAAGCTCTCATTCCAGCAATGCCACTTGTGACAATAAAAACCTGGGAATAGTTTACATGTCTGATTATAAGTCTAATTAAAATAAGACTAATGCAGGATACTGACAAAAATGTATTTTACATAATAGTTTAATTACATGAGAAAATGCTTGTGCTGTAATGTTACATGAAAAAAAAATTATGCAGCTGGAGATGTAGAGATCAGTACCAGATCACTTGCTTAGCATGTGCAAGGCCAAGGCGTTACCCTAAGCAAAACACATACACACACACCACACATGAGAGAGAGAGAGAGAGAGAGAGAGAGAGAGAGAGAGAGGGAAGTAATCTTAAACTTGCATATGTAGAACGATCCAAAAATTTAGACATAGGGGAAAGACCGGAATGAGATACAGTAAAATATTAGCACTTACATATATATTTGATTTGATTCTGCTGTCGCCTCTGTTTTTTTTTTTTTTTCTTTAGTTTCTTTCCCAATTCTCAATATTCAGAAAGATACTTAGGAGTTACAGGCAGAGAAAGTACGTATGCAAATTTAAAAAGTCAGCAACCATCCCTTTTTACTTCCGTGTCCCTGGAAGTGGCAGGAGCGTCTGCTGATAGCCCTGTTTAGGGGTTCGTCTGTTTACTGGGGTCCCTGAGTGAACAGAAAACAAGTCACTGAATTCCTCTTCCCACAGCTGAGCGCAAGCAGGACTGCAAGCTTCCTTTCTTATGACTGTTCCGAGGCCCTGCTAAGATGGTTTTTTTCCTCTGCTAATTTGCTGTGAATGCCCAAGTTTGCTATTTCACATGTGGTGTTTGGATTTATCTTCAAGGAACCTACAGGCTGGGGAAGAGCTTAGTTGAAAAGGGACAGCCAAAATTATGTGATGCACACTGATGTTGTCATTCCAACCCTCCAGTGGGCTTCAGCGGAATGATAATTTCCCCTTTTCCTTTTGAAAGAGATCTTCACACTCCACTCTACCTAGAATACCAAACAGTTATGGAGATCTCCCCCGTGCTATGCTCTGGGTATAAAATGTACAGAACACTGAGATAAATGCAAATAAAGAATCAAATTAAGCAAGCGAGAGACACAGATTTTATTGGACCAACAGGAGTTCAAGCTACAAAATATTTTCTTAACATTATACGTTAGAAAAAGTGCAACATGGGAGGAAAAAGTTTTAAAACATTCTGAAATATACCTCCTCCTGCCTCCCCTCCTTTATTTGCTCTAACTCCAATGTCTTATTCTCAAGCATTAAATACACTAACAGCCTCCCTCTTCATCAGAAGAAGATCATCAAATAACCCCGTGTTCCTTCTCCTCTGGAATCATTCTCTCCTTCTCATCAAATTTGAGGGCTATGCAAGAATTTTCTGTTGACTTAATCACTTCTTAGCTCCTACACCCTATCCTTGATACTTTCTCTAAAGGTCCTAGCTATCAAATGGCCCTTCATAAATTCTGACTTGACTGCTCACTTTAGCATTGCTGTTTGTTCTAGAAACTTCCTCCTCTGTCTTCTGGGATACCTCTCTGCCGGTGACCTCCTTCAACTTCATAGGTCCATCTGCTTTTCCCAACCCCTAAAATACGGGTGTTACCATCACGTCTATTCTTTGTCAACATTTTCCAAGCATGACTGCAAACCAAAATGTACCAAGGAACACCATAGGGCTCAGATTTTCGACTGACCCCTCTCTCAGTCGGGACCTTCAAGAGAGATTTTTTTGCTCTTAATCAATTCCACAAATGACGGTCATGAAGCATGCAGAGCAACGGGCTTGGTGGTTGGCACTTGGAACCTCTGGCTTACGTCATATTATGGAATGACCCATTCATTTTCTTTTGCTTCATTTCCATACGTATGCTATCAAGCTGCACATGCTTAACTTCCAGACTGTTCATGAAATGTCCATGGGCATCTCTAACACTGTGCTCACAATACAAACTTACCAATCGTTCCTATCATATATTCTCCGTGTGTGTGTCTCTCACCTCTTCCACTACTCCCTTTTCTCCTTTCTTCCTCCTTTATCCTCACTCCTTCTCTCCCCTCTCTTTCCCTAGCTCTCTGCCTCTCAATTAATAATACCACCATCTCCCCAGCCAGGCCAGCCAATATCTGGACCCTATCTCATTCCTTCACCATTATGACCTACAGGCAGTCTCTGATCAAATTTTCCTTGGGCTGAAGAGATGGCTTAGTGGTTAAGGCACTTGCCAGCAAAGCCAAAGGACCTAAGTTCAATTCCTCAGGATCCACGTAAGCCAGATGCACAGGGTGGCATGTGTCTAGGGTTCATTTGCAATGGCTAGGAACACTGGCATGCCCATTCTCTCTCTCTCTTTCTCTCTCTCTATCTGCCTCTATCTCTCTCATATGAATAAAAACTTAAAATATTAAATATCTACTTATTTATTTAAATATTTCCTGGAGCTGGGAGTGGTGGTGCATGCCTTTAATCCCAGCACCTGGGAGGCAGAGGTGGGAGGATCACTGTGAGGTCGTGGCCAGCCTGACACTACATAGTGAATTCCAGGTCAGCCTGGCCTAAAGCGAGATCCTGCTTCAAAAAAAACAAACAATAGGGCTGGAGAGATGGCTTAGTGGGTGAAGCGCTTGCCTGTGAAGCCTAAGGACCCCGGTTCAAGGCTCGATTCCCCAGGACCCACGTTAGCCAGATGCACAAGGGGCGCATGCGTCTGGAGTTCGTTTGCAGTGGCTGGAGGCCCTGGCATGCCCATTCTCTCTCTCTCTCTCTCTCTCTCTCTCTCTCTCTCTCTCTCTGTCATTCTCAAATAAATAAATAAAAATAATACACAAAAAATAATAGATAAGTAAATACATAAATATTTCCTGGAGCCACTTGCAAATCTTTCTCAGCTTTCCTTTTCCTTTTCCTTTTCCTTTCCTTGCAAGTCTGCAGCCTCCTCCCGACCTAGTAACACCACTGCTTCAGATACTTTCGAAAGAGACTTCACCGCTTCCGGCAAGCCCATCCTTACAATCTTTCAGCAGCTGTCCGTCACCTACATCCTGAAATGCAAATGAACTGCCTGTCACGGTGAGGACTGATCACCACGTCACCCTTTTGCAGAGCTACCCCTTGTCCTTCCACACGCCCACGATTCACTCCTCACGACGGTTGACATCATGCCACAGTACACAACAGCATGAGTGATGGCCACCACAGCCCAGCGTGTCTCACACGTGACACACTGCTCTGCACCCCGTGTCCTTGCTCTTGACCTTCCCCTCTCCCTACTCCACACATCTTCATCTTTCCTGCTCCAGTCCCCAACTCAAATGCCACCTCGTTCTGGAAGGTTTCCTGATTCTCTCGACACCAGGTCCCACTCCTCTCCCATCTCGAGTGAGTAACCCTTAACTCCCCTTTCATCATGGCCTCCTGAACACGCTCATCAGAAACCTTGCTAAATTACACTGGAACAGTCATCCAGCTGTATGCCACTGCTCCCTTACTCTGAACCCCAAGCCCTTGAGGGAACAAAGTATGTCATGTATGTACGTATGTGTGTGTATATATGTATATATATATGTATATATATATACATATGTATATACATATATGTATATGTATATATATATATATATATATATATACACATACATATAGATAGATAGATATACATATATTCCTCACACAAAATGTTTTCAGTAGTCAGGTGTGGTGACACACACCTTTCATCCCAGCACTCAGGAGGCAGAGGTAGGAGGATCGCTGTGAGTTCAAGGCCACCCTGAGACCACAGTGAATTCCAGGTCAGCCTAAGCTAGAGTGAAACCCTACCCCGAAAACCAAAATCTAAAATACAATAAAATCAATTCTCAGTAAACATTTACTGAACTCTGCTTACTTTGCACTGATTCCCGGCTAGCCTAGACTTAAGAGAAGGAAACAAATTTGTCTCTCAACTCAAATGACTCTTTCTCTTTGCACTTTGCTTTGTCCATACAAAGCCATCATCCTTTTCCCTTCTGTGCTCATGACGTCATTCACCAGACACTTACTAGACACTTGTGCGCAATGAGCTGCATGAGGACCCAGAAATGTGAAGAGAAATCTGACAGAAAGAACTCTCCATGAGGAGGTAGCAGTCCTGCAGGAAGGGAGGGGCAGCTCTGGGACAACTCAGAATAGCTGCTGTAGGACCCCCAGAAGGCAACATGTGACTCACCCAATGGTCCCAAGGCTTATCCTGTGTTATTCTGAGCTTGTGAACTCTTTCTTTTAAGTTGGTCAAATGCCATTTCACATTATGATTTTTTTTTCCCTCAGTACAGGGAAAGAACATAAAAATAGACAGGGGCAGGGTTGTTTTTTTAAAAAAAATTTTGTTGATTTGTTTGCAAACAGAGAGGAAAGAGAGAGGGAAGGAGAGAGAGAGAGAGAGAAGAAAAATGGGTATGCCAAAGCCCCTTGCCACTCTGGATGCATGCACTGTATTGTACATCTAGCCTCCCATGGTCCTGGGGAATTGAAACCCGGGCCCTAAGGTTTTGCAAGCCAGTGTCTTTAACTGCTGAGCCACTTTGCCAGTCCCCAGCAGTTCTTTCTCCCTCCTTTGTGCATGTGACCAGCCCTCTGTCCCTGCAGAAGGGGTGTCTAAAGAACCCCACGCTCAGACAGTGAGCTCTGAATGCCCAAGGAATCATGAACAACCAGTCACACTTATGGAAGCCACTTTTGATTTCAGTACAGTTTGATCATAAAGTCTTTGACATTTCAGAAAATAAAAGTACATCATTTGCCTCCCAAGGTAGCCTAATCCTTTACTTTCAAAGGCATGGAAATGCCAAAGTGCCACTATTTGCAATACTTACCTTAGCCTGTCTGTATTTCAAAATTGTCCAGCTGAGTCAAATCAATTACATCTCCTTGCCAGACTCCACTCCTTATGGTCTCCTCCCTCTGTCCATAAGCAATAGCCGCAGCTCTCTAAAAACATGACTCTATCCACAAAACAAGACTACAGACCTCACAGTTCATCCCTCACAGGGACGGGGTCTAGTTTTTTGATAACACTTTGCTTTGGTCTTAGCTTCCTGCTACACACAAGAAAGTTACAACAAAGGCTTCTTTTCAACAGCTTTTCTGACCACACTCCCTCCTTCTACCTCCCCATGGTGCCCTTCCCCAGGCCTGGGCACTGGGAGGGGACTACAGTTGTTTTGTCCTGTGAATCACAGGCAGCTGGTAAGGAGTCTGCTGACCAGAGACTCAATATGCATGGAGTCTCTGGGATGTGTCATCAACAGTGGAGTTACAACAGATCTATTGAGAGTCTCTCGGGGGTTGGGGGGGGAGGAAATCCCTGAGTCATGAGAAGAAAAAAACAAAGTGACATCAAGATGTTCCCCATAAAATCCTCTGGTTCAAACTGCTGCTATCTCCAATGAAAGATGGTTCTTCTGGGCACTGAGGTTTTGTTTTCTTTTGTTTTTCACTTTTACAATATATTTTCTGCCTCATATCAAACTCAGAAGTCTGCCCATGCGAATACTTTTAGATTTGAGGGTTGTTACAATGACATTTTGATGTAAGCATATTGTACAATGGCTCTGGGATGCACATACAGAGTGCGTCTACAAATCATATATTACGATCAGACACGGCACCTTCTGCTCAGCACTAAAACATGAATCATCCCATCTCTGCAGCAGAAACTTGGTGGAGATGGAAACCTGCTAACCGCGTTCGGGTGATAGACGGCTTACTCTTGGCAAAGTGCAGGAATTGCCCTGGGGCCTGTGGGAGAAAAGCTAGCTATTTCACTTTTCTGCATTTCAGGGACATCAGAAATCTCTGGCCTGTCCTTATCTCTGTCCCCTTATGGAGTCCTTTCACTCCCTTCCTAGAGAATCAATACCCCGTGGGCTGGAGAGATGGCTTAATGGCTAAGACACTTGCCTGCGAAGCCTAAGGACCCTAGTTCGATTCCCCAGGACCCACGTAAGCCAGATGCACAAGGTGGCACATGTGTCTGGAGTTTGTTTGCAGAGGCCGAAGGCCCTGGCGTCATGCCCATTCTCTCTCTCTGTCTTTCAAATTAAACAAAAAGGGGGGGGGTGGAGAATCAACATTGTGAGAAAACTGTCCTTTTCTAAAGTTAGTGACCTCAGACTCCTGGCATCAGAAGTAAACTGGCTAAACCAGCCACCCATCCATAGGGCTCATACAAAATCTATCAATCTCATCTTCCTTATGCAGTCACTCCCCATAGGAACCCAGAAACCTGTGACCCTATGAATCTAAGAACCTATGAATCTGATCTTCCTCCTGCAATCACTCTCTACAAAGAACCCAGAAACCTATGACCCTATGAATCCAAGAACCTAAAATCTGATCTTCCTCATGCAGTCACTCCCCATAAGAACCCAGAAACCTATGACCCCATGAATCTAAGAACCTAAAATCTGATCTTCCTCATGCAGTCACTCCCCATAAGAACCCAGAAACCTATGACCCCATGAATCTAAGAACCTAAAATCTGATCTTCCTCATGCAGTCACTCCCCATAAGAACCCAGAATGAAGGCAGGTTTCTCAAGCCCTCTAATCTCTGGGCAAAAGCTCTGCCTTCTTCTCTCGCAGGGCTTCTCAAACCTCTCTGGGCACCCTGGGCACGCACTCCACCTTGCTTCCTTCTGTCATGCTCTGGCCTTAAAGCCTCCCTTTTCCTTTTCTACCTAAACTTTTAAGCTATGATAAAATCTTTCTGAACTTTTCTCCTCTGGTCTGTGGATCTCATTCTTAGAGTTCATAGGACAAAGATCTGTGGACACTCCAAATTATTATAAGGAACCCCCACAATCCTCTATCAAATCAAGAAAGGTATGGCAAATCCGGATTTGACAGGAAGTTGGATAGACACAGCTAAGAAAGAGATCAGGACAGACATCCTAGGACTGAGTCCATGTCATAGACATTGAACCCAAAAGTGTATAACTACATAAGCACAATTATCATCTCTAAAAATCTGTTCTAACCCGCCGGGCATGGTGGTTCACTCCTTTAATCGCAGCACTCGGGAGGCAGAGGCAGGAGGATCACCATGAGTTTGAGGCCACCCTGAGGCTACATAGTGAATTCCAGCTAGACTGAGACCCTACCTCAAAAAACTAAAAACAAAACAAAACAAAAAAAAAGTTCTAACCCAATTTCTCCCAAAGTTAACTTTCAAAAAACAATTATGTGTTTGTCATGTGTGCCATGGGACACGGGGACATGGGTGAGGAGAGGTCAATGGACAACCTCAGGGTGTTGGTGCTCTCCATCCAAACCTCCCTTATTACACAAGGATTCTCTTGTTTTGCCACTGCATGTGCCAATCTAGCTGGCCTGTGAGCATCTGGATTCTCCTGGCTCTGCCTCCACTGCCCGAAGTTTCTTGGGATCGTTAATGCACCTGGCTTTATGTGGGTTCCGGCAAACTGAATATCAGGCCTGCAAGCAAGAGCCTTTAATCACTGAGCAATATTTACAGCCCTCAAAAGTTAACTTTATAAAACAGTACATCAGCTGGGCATGGAGGTGCACGCCTTTAATCCTAGCACTCGGGAGGTTGGGATAGAAGGATTGCTGTGAGTTCAAGGCCAGTCTGAGCCTATATAGGGAATTTCATGTCAGCCTGGGCTAGAGCAAGACCCTACTTCAAAAAAATAAAACAAAACAACAATACCACCAAAAAAAAAAAAAAAACCCAGAATATCTTTACTTCTTTTTTTTTTTGCTTCTTCCTGTCAATCAGCAACAAATCCCAATGTTTAGTTTCCTGAAACACCTGCATTATGAATGACTCCCTTGATAAAAAATGACAGCCAAATGGTTTTAAGACCTAATCATACTGGTGGCTTAGATTCCTTAGGACACAATGAGAATTTGAAGAAAACAAACTAGAATTGAAGATAATAATAAAAGAAAAACACCACGGGAATTGGGAAAGCATCACACAGATCTCACTTTGGGCATAAAAGTTGATGTAATGAGGACGAGTTTTAGCAGAAAGAAAGAACCCTCAAGCTATCGTTTCTCCCTGATTAACAATCATTACCGAAGATGTCATTGCCTGCAGTCTGCAGAAACAAAAGAAAACCAAGGCATAAAAATGAAGAAATTAAATGTTAATTAAAAGAACCAAAGCCAAGGAGAATGACACAACCAGGAAACCAAACGCTAGGAGCGAGAACGCAAACATATCAATTCTCTGCCTCTTAGGGAAGCAACAAGCCCATTAGCATCGTTGCAAGAGACTGAGCCCACTGTGGGAGCCATTAACGACCAGACACATTGAAAACTGTTCAGACCCCACAGTTTTAGTTCAGGCCAGGATGCAAGTTTTAATCAGCAATTTAAAAAGCTTGTTTTAAAAACATTAAGAATAAAGTAACAGTAGCAAAAGAAGTTGGGCAGTATTTATTTCTCTTGTCAGAGGTTTACTATTTTACCAATTTTTTTTTTGTGAGTTTTGAAGGTAACAAATAACAAAGTCAAGATTGATTAAGAAAGAAATTATAGCCGGGCGTGGCGGCGCACACCTTTCATCCCAGCACTCTGGAGGCAGAGGTAGGAGGATCGCTGTGAGTTCGAGGCCATTCTGAGACTACAGAGTGAATTCCAGGTAAGCCTGAGCTAAAGTGAGACCCTACATACCTCAAAAAAAAAAAAAAAAAGAAAGGAAGGAAGAAATGGAAGAAATTATAATGCTGCGCTTAGTATACATTTGTATGTCATATTCAGAGTATATGTACTTGATAAAATAAAGTCAACCCCTCCAGTGAAATGCGCTCCTTTCAATGCTTTCGTTTTAATGAAGTGATTCTGAAGACAGTGTTTTAATGACTAGGAACTTACATGTGAGGTGCCGACTTGGAGGAAACGGTACAAAACATCTAAATCGATTGATGGGGTTTGATGAGCTTGGAAATCAGTGCGATAGTTGGATCTGAGTTCTGTTTTGGCCATTCACTGTGATCGTGTGTACTTGAGCAAGGGCTCAACCTTCTTGAATGTCACGATCGTGGTTAACATAGATGGGAATATTGAAATCCACTCTGCAGAACTAAATCTTTACCAGGACTGGCGAAGCACCGTACTCAGCTTAAAGACTGTTCCCAACATGTGATCTTCTCCAGGCACTCCGTCCTTGGCAGCATCTTTAAGACCACGGGTCTCAGTAAACTCGAACAATCCATGTAAACTGTGGCCCAACTTCATCTTTAACTTGGAGGGTGGGAAGCTCAAACTTTACAGCCTTTTGGTGGCAGACTTAATTTCCCAACTTTGATAAGCAATATAGGGTCTCTTACAGGAGTCAGATTTCACTGATGCTGAGAAACTGCTCATTAAAATGCACCGTCCCTTGGGTTATGATTCTGCTACTGCAATGCCACAAAATTAGAGGTGCCATCTTCATCCTCAGGACACTCTAGGCCAGCCTTCATCTTTAGCTTCTGGATTCAGGCCTCAGCCCAGCTGTCAGTAAGGTCAAATGAACCTGCCTCAACCTTACATCGAAAGGTTAGAAATCCTCTTGGCTCCCTCCAATGCTTCTTTCTACAAGGACTCACTGAAGAGCTTTGACACGAATCCTATCACTTTTCCTGCGAGAAGTTAATTGTCATGTCTGTTTTGAACTGCCAACAGCCAGCAGCAAGCAGCCACTGAGTCTCCCAGAAAGTAGAAGGCCTGGCATGTGGAAGAAAATTCATTCTATCGCACCACGATTCCCCACCACCCCACCCATCCCCCGAGCTTTTTTGTAGCTTTGTCCTGAACTGGAGGTTGTGTTGAGTCACTGTGACTCATGTGGAACCCATCTGGCACCTGAAATTAGCCTTTGTTCCCTCTTCATTCATAATGGTAATGAGAAATGGGTATGGAACAGCATGTCAAAAATTCAAAGATTATTTTGTAAAGGGATGGATTTCTTAATGACAAATGAAAAATAATATCCTTTTTATCACCCAGAAGCTTATTAGCTCAATTTTTCAAAACATCCATGACAATTTGGAAGCTAGACTTTTTAATCTTTTAAGACCTTTTTAATTCATTGAAGGAATATAGTTTAAGGTAAAGCATATGAGTTGCAAAATAAAATCAAAGGCAATATCTGAAAACTTAGCAGCAGCAGAATGAAACTTGAAGTTAAAAGGATAAGTTTTCCAACTCATCTAAAATCCTGTAACCAGGAATAGAGACATTGCTTAGTGGTTAAAGCACTTGCCTGCAAAGCCTACGGACCCAGGTTCAATTCCCCAGGACCCACATAGGCCCAATGCACAAGAGGCCGCATGCATCTAGAGCTCATTTGCAGTGACTGGAGACCCTGCCATGCTCATTGTCTGTCTATATGCCTCTCCCACTCTCTCTCTCTCAAATAAAATAAACAAAATATTAAAAAATTAAATCCTGTAACCATTAAGGTGGCATCATATCTTACTAATAATATTGTGACTGCTCACCATCATAATATTATTATTTTGTTTTTAAGATTTTTAAGATAATTATTTATTTTTATTTTTATTTTTATTTTTATTTATTTGAGATAGAGAAAGAGAGAGAGAAGGTCAGAGAGAGAGAATAGACACATCATGGCCTCCACCCACTGCAGAAAAACTCCAAATGCGTGTGCCACCTTGTGCATCTGACTTACGTGGGTCCTGGGGAATCAAACCTGGGTCCTTAAACTTCACAGGCAAGTGCTTTAACCACTAAGCCATCTCTTAAGCCCCCCCCCCTTTTTTTTTAAGCTTTTTGAGGCAGTGTCTCACTCTAGCCCAGACTGACTTGGAATTCACTATGTTTTCTCAGTCTAGCCTCAAACTCACAGTGATCCTCCTGCCTCTGCCTCCTGAGTTCTGGGTTTAAAGGCATGTACCACTTGCCCAACTGATCATCACATTATTAAATATAAGTAGAGAGAGAGATCATAACCCTAGCAAGAATTGAGTGCCAGTTCATTTGCAAAAATAGACAGCTGGGTCCTCAAAAGGCAATTCCTATTTTTTATTTACAACAACAACAAAAATAGAACAAGAACAGCTTTGAGTATCAAAAGCAGGGACAGAAAAGACAAAAGATCAGATCGTTTCCGTTGTCCTCATTTGGAAACAACACATATATGGGGCTCTCATTCCCGTTCAATGCCATGCGAACAGTCATTGCATTGCTTCCTGTGTGCCAAAAAATGTTCTGATCACTTGAAATGTGCTAGCTAATTTCAATTTCCACAAAAATCTGGAACCCGGCCGCCGCTTTAATGTACAACTTGCAGATGAAGAAAAGAAGGTGCAGAAAGAGAAAACCAGAACCCAATGGAAGAGAGGAGAACCAGCTGTGACACTTGGCGACATCTTGCATCACTAGATGCCTCTTTACTAGCAGAAGCGTTCTCCTAGGCAAGTCCATGGAAGGATTAGAGGTGGACAGCTTCCTTCTCCTCTGCTGGTAAGAACTATCTCTAGAGCTACAAGACTGGTCCTAAGAAATAAATACGGTTTCACATACTTGTAAATATGGTGAATTAATTGTGAACAGCTATGGATAATAGTCAATAAAGGACAACAAATTCCCAATGTAAGAGAAATTTCAGTCCCTCGATTTTATTCCTCGTTCTCCAGAATTCACTTTTAAGCAAGAGGACAAATACAAGAGAAAAATAATGAAGAGCCATCACTTTAAAGATGTCTGTGAGATAGTCCACAAAGTACAGACTGTACATGGGCTAAGGAATGTGAGAATACTTTAATAAGAAGAAATCTGTATTTCAAAAGGAAAGGAAGCATAGAGCCCTGTGATTATAATATCTAAGAAGAATGTGGAAAAGCTTCAACACTGAGTCCTGATTTTTAAGATTCAATAAGAAGGGATTACAAGTTATGCCTTCTTCAAATAGCTAATGTCTTGCTTAGAGAGGAGAGATTAAACATTCTCACTGATGCCCAGAGCAACAGAGGTACATATACTGTCACCAGCCTCAGTCAATAATGAATCCAATGTGCTGGTTATAAATTCAGTAAAAGACAATTACAAATAATGAAAATGGGGAGAAAAAACCCTATCAGTACTTAAAGATCATAGAGCCCTACTTGAGAAACCTCTCAAAAATAAGGTGAGGGGAGGAGAGATGGCTCAGCAGATAAAGGCTCTTGCCTGTAAAACCCGACAGTCTGGGTTTGATTCCTTCCCCAGTACCCACATAAAGCCAGATGCACAAAGTGGCACATGCATCTGAAGTTCATTTGCAGTAGCAGGAAGGAGGAAGGCCTGCATGCCCATTCTTGCCCCCACTTCAAATAAATAAATAAAATACTTAAAAAAAAATAAGGCCAGGGCTGGAGATATGGTTTAGTGGTTAAGGTGCTTGCCTGCAAAGCCAAAAGTCTCAGGTTCAACTCCCCAGGACCTATGTAATCTAGATGCACACAGTGGCACATTCACCTGGAGCTCATTTTCAGTGGCTTGAGGCCCTAGCGTGCTCATTCTCTACCTACCTGCCTCTTTCTCTGTCTGTCATGCTCAAATAAATAAATAAAAATAATAAACAAACTCTGTAGCACAAGAAGAGGAAGGAAAACAGCAAAAAGAACTTGTTTCTGAGGAGGAAAGCCAGGGTAGTTGTGCTCATGGGCACTTCTGATGCAAATTCCCTCTTTGTATTACAAGTTTTGTTAGAGTCATTTCCAAACACACACAAAGGCTGGGGAGCAGCATCATGACGCACTCATGCCCTGTCACTGAGCCGCCACATCAATGTCGCCCACCATGCGTCACCTGCCCCGCAACTGGACTTCACACACCATTTCCCCCTGCTTGCCTATCCTAAGACACTGTATAAATAAACAGCAGAAAACCTATGCAATTTTTAGAAAATCACAGTAATGTACGGATCATTCCAGTAATAACAAAAAAAAAAAAAATTAACCTGGCATCAGGAGAAAAGAGAATCCAATAGAACTAGACAATATACCAAAGTAGTCTAAAAAATACAAACATATATTATATATATATATATATACATACATGCATATATACATACACACACACACACATATAGTGCTCTTTTTCATATGTGTATGCTTATCTATGGTAGAAGTGATATTTTTATCAGTATATAAAGCATGGGTTAATCAATCATTGCTTTAAGCCAGCATGGTAGTCATTTGAGGAAAAATGTCCTCAAGACTTATCTTCATATCATCATGCCAAAATAAGTTTCAGATAAAAATGTGAAAAGTGAAGCTACTGAAATAGCTTAAGAAAAATATATGTGAGTATTTTTTTATCTTTCTAAAGGATATAACATTTTTGAAGGCATAAAGGAAGAGTATAATACTTTTATTAATTTTAAAGTGAGAACATTATATCAAAATTTAAGGACACAGAACAAACTGGATAAAAATTGCAACAACTTCCGCAGGGTCCCAGCATGAAAGGCTCTGAAAAGAAAAATCCAGTTAGCAAAAAATGAATGTATACCAGGAAAATGAGATTAAAAGCTCATAAAGATGCAAATTCCCAAAAGGGATAAATTAAAACTTTAAATTAATATGTGCAAAAAATCAGTATCATTGGTAAGCAAATAAATAAAACTAAAATAAGAAGCTGCTTGTTTTGTCCATCAAGTAGCACATTTAACAAACAAACACCCATGATGGAGTGCTCATTACTGCCGGTAGGAGTGTTATCAGTACAGTATTTCCAGACAGGTATTTGGCAAATGTGTCAGAAGCCTGCTACATACACAGGCCCTCTGAATCAGCACGACAAAAGGACACACAGATGGAGGCACAAAGATGATGACCAAAGAATTGCTCATAATAAGAAAAATTGTGGGGCTGGAGACATGGCTTAGCAGTTAAGGTGCTTGCCTGTGAAGCCCAAGAATGCATGTTCGAATCTCCAGGTCCCATGTAGCCAGACGCAAAAGTGATGCAAGCTTCCAACATCTTACATGCACACAAGGGCACGCACATCTCCGGAGATCATTCCCAGTGGCTGAAAGGTCCTGATGTGCCTATTCATATTCATTCTCCCTCTCTCTCTCTCTCTCTCTCTCTCTCTCTCTCTCTCTCCCTCCCTCCCTCCCTCCCTCCCTCCCTCCCTCCCTCCCTCCCTCCCTCCCTCCCTCCCTCCCTCTCTCTCTCTCTCTCTCTCTCTCTCTCTCTCTCTCTCTCCCCCTCCCTCCTGCTGTCTCTCTCTCAAGAAGAAAAAGAAAAATTGCAAACCAATCAAATAGCCAGTACTGGAGGATTATCTAAATTAATATTGCCATAAAAAAGAAACAGAGATGATAAATTGGTAAGAGAAAAGTTTAATCCAACAAACGGCAGAAGGGCCAGGGACATGGTTTAGTGGTTAAAGTGCTTGCTAGGCACAATGGAAGATCTGAGTTGGAATCCCCAGGACCCATGTAAAATGTCAGGTGTGGTGATACATACCTGTAATCCTAGCCCTGGGAAAGTGGAGACAGGTAAACCCTGAGGCTCACTGGTAGATTATGTAACCAACTATATTCAGTGAAAGATCTTGTTTCAAAGGACAAGGTAGAGAATGCTCGAGAAAGACATCTGATGTCTATACCTAGCCTGCACATTAGTGCGCCCACATACACCCATACTATGTACATACATAGGCAAAATGACCTTTGGAATACCAACCTATTTCTGCACTCTTTGTAGACATGTACAGAAATAACCCAGCTCAGGGTGATGGGGTACATCTGTCATCTAAATACCTATGCAGCTGAGGCAGAAGTTTCACAAGTCTAAGGTAGCCTGGGGTCCCCCGTTAGTTCCAGGTCGGCCTGCACTGCATAGTAAGACAGGCTTCAATACAGCAAAGGCTGGGGACCCAACTCCTTTGTAAGGCCCTTTCCCATAATGAAAGGACTTGAGTTTGATCTCCAGCCCCAGGGCCCTCAGAGGACTGAGGGTAGGGGAGAGAGGATACAAGAGTTTAACCTGATGATAATATGACCAACTCCTGATAGGTTCATGCAATAAAATTCATAATCAGTTAAACCATAGTGGAAGGACCAGTTGGATGGAGGAAGGAATATGGCAGGTGGGGGACAAGATGGGAAGGCAAGAGGATTATGATCAAAATATATTTTGTACATATACAAAATGATAAGCAAAAAGTTCATGAAATAAATAAAAGTTAAGAGGATCTGACAGGGTATCCTTTAGAGTTAAACATTATTTATGTCTGAATTTATGGGTAGCTTGTCACATTTATGTGACTCACATAACATATTTTTTTTTCTACAGTAACCAACAACTATTTGGGTCATAAAAAATGGAAGTATAAAAAGTATTATCGTTATAGCTTTATATATACTTTATAGCTAGAGAATCCATAAAGTTGACTCCTCATGGGTAACCCATCAAGTGGAATATATCAAAAATCTATGTTCAGCACAGTAATTATACCTCAATCAAGCTGTTTAGAGTAATGTAACATCTGAATAAAAGGGAGGAAATTTTAGGTTTTAAAAAACAGAATAATCATGGAAAACCTTAGGCAGATTGAGTTGATGCTTTAAAAAAAATTTTTTTTTTAGCAGAGGTTTTTTTTTTTATTAGGCAACATAATTCATATCCTATAATTTCTGTGGTATTTTTAAAGTTCTAACCTAATGCCCTCTCAAAACAAACAAGCCACAAGTAAATGACCACCTTTAGCTGTACCCTAGCATGATGTTTTGTTTTGTTTTTAATTTAATTTATTAGTTTTCTTTTCAGTAAATACAGGCAGTTTGGTACCATTGTTTAGGCTCATCTGTGATCTACCCCCTCCCATTGGACCCTCCTTGTTGATGTAAATGGATCGTGCATTGTGGAGTTAGCCCCCAGTTATTGGTATGGTAAATGTCTGTGCAAATCGTGACTCTGACATTCTTTCCGCCGCCCCCCTCCTCCGCAAAATTTCCCTAAGCCATGTCCAAGCAACTCATTGTCTAACCTAATTAGAAACAAATAACCTGACGTGATGCCCACACAAGTGCAATAGTGGTACACAGCCATGGTGAGGAACCAACTGCTCTTGATTTGGCTAACTGATCCACTCACTGGTACTAGACCCATAGCTGGAGCTGGGAAACAAGTCAGAACCATACCCAAAAAATTTTTTTGTTTATTGTTATTTATTTATTTGACAGCAAGAGAGAAAGAGGCAGAGAGAGAGAATGGGCACACCAGGGCCTCCAGCCAGTGCAAATGAACCCGTGCACCCCCTTGTGCATCTGGCTAATGTGGGTCCTGGGAAATGGAGCCTCGAACCAGGGTCCTTAGGCCTCACAGGCAAGCGCTTAACCGCTAAGCCATCTCTCCAGCCCGAGTTGATGCTTTTAAAATGAAAGACACCACTGATGCTTCATGACTTGCCTGAGGACAGAGTTCTTCAAAATATTAGTACATACGTCCTGGAAGCCATGAACTGTGAAGTGGGCCCTGAAAATTATGCACAATTATAGAAATCCAAACTTTAAACCCATTTTAGTTAGCTCCCCTGAGTAATAACACATTTAATGAAAGCAAAAGAACAAATCTCAAAAGCAGTACATAATTAACATGTTTATTAAAACACACAATCATACTATTTGCCAATTATGACTCCTGATGTAAACATTCGTTTCCCTCTTTAACATGCCAAGTTTCAGAAATGAAAATACCAGTCTGTAGGGGCACTTTGCCAGCACGTTTTCCTATAATCACAAAAGAGCAACATCACTGTTGACAGACTAAGTGACAAGAAACTTCCAGAGGCACGTCATCTTCCTCTACAGCCTATCTTGTCCTCAATATTTTCTTTTTTTTTTAATATTTATTTATTTATTTGAGAGCGACATACACAGAGAGAAAGACAGATAGAGGCAGAGAGAGAGAATGGGCGCGCCAGGGCTTCCAGCCTCTGCAAACGAACTCCAGATGCGTGCGCCCCCTTGTGCATCTGGCTAACGTGGGACCTGGGGAACCGAGCCTCGAACCGGGGTCCTTAGGCTTCACAGGCAAGCTTCACAGGCAAGCGCTTAACCGCTAAGCCATCTCTCCAGCCCCCCTCGATTTTTTCAATGGAAGAAATCTGAGATCCACTGAGTCGACATGGTGTTATCAGCTAACATCTATTACTTGGCCCTTTTGACACCTTTCTCTTTTTTTAAAGATTTTATTTTTATTTATTCATTTTTTCAGACACAGAGAGAGGGAGAGAGAGAAAGAGAATGAGAACAGCACAGCAGAGCCTCTACCCACTGCAAACGAACTCCAGATACATGAGCCACCATGTACATCTGGCTTATGTGGGACCAGGAGACTAGAACCTGGGTCCTCAGGCTTCACAGGCAAGTACCTTAACTACTAAGCCATCCCTCCAGCCTGCCTTTCTTTGTCTTTAGCATTTTATTTATTTATTTATAAGACAGGGAGATTCGGGCGGGGGGAGGAAGGAAGGGAGAGTATGGATAAGCCAGGGCATCCAGCCACTGCAAACAATCTCCAGGCGCGTGTGCCACTTTCTGCATCTGGCTTACAAGGGAACTGGGGAATCAAACCCAAGTCTTTAGACCCTGTAGGCAAAGCGCCTTAACAGCTGAGCCATATCTCCAGCCCTGACTCCTTTCTATAGGCAGCACTTCCCTCCTTGCACAGGCAATAAAACTGAACTTAGGATGAAGTAAGCTACTGTCCCAAGTTTCTTAAGGAGAGATGAGATTCAAGCCCATAGTTCTCTGGCTTCAAAACGACACCATTTTCCCCAAAGGGTGCAAAGACTTATGTGATTTTCCCCCATATTTTATTAATCTATTTACTTAAGGGAGAGAATGGAATGGAAGAAGAGGTAGATAGAGAAAGAGGGAGGGAATGGGCACACCAGGGCCTCCAGCCACTGCAAACAAACTCCAGATGAGTGCGCCACCTCATGCATCTGGCTTTCGTGGGTACTGGGGACTCAAACCTGGGTCTTTAGGCATCAAAGGGAAGCGCCTTAACCACTGAAGTCATCTCTCCCACCTGAATTAGTGACTTCTGGTGCCTTTCAGTCAGTAATTGTAGGTAGTATAACCTGGAAGATATGCGCAGATCTTAAGACATCATGCCTGACCTGCCCGTTGTCACTCCTTAGAAGTGTGGCTGGCTCTGCTTACTGACTCAGCTGTTCTCCCGTGAGGTGGGAACCATGGTAGACCTGTTATGAGCATGTAAGGACCAGCATATGGTCCAGGGACAGTTTAGATAAATAAGTTTGTTTTTCTTTGTGTGTGAGAGTAAAATTGCAAAGTCAACCTTTGTAAGCAAAAATCTAAGAAAAAAGCTGAGTACAATGACATAGTAAGAGATTACCAGAAGGTGTGTGCAACCCTAGATAAGTAGTGGAAAATACAAAAACCCAGCTGCTTAGCAGCCGTTGTCCCAGTCCTCCCGACACTATGACTGACTGAACGGCTGCTCAGCGGTCCGGACTGAGACCTCCGCGAGACGCATCACTGATCCGAATTCATCTGCCCGACACGCTGTCCGAACGACCGAGACGACCGAGACTCGCCTTGAAAACTGCGAACCGAGAGAAAGTCGGAGCACGGACCCCGCGTCGCCAGGTTGTGACGTCAGAAATCTCACAGACCGAGTCTCGCGTTGAGACCAAGTCTCGCGATATCAGGTTGTATACATTTTAGACTCACTAGAAATATTGTGTTAGTAGTGATGAATATAATTTGGATATATATTATATTAGCTATAATATTAGTTGTGATAGTTTGGACTTGCTTGTGTGTGACTTTCATCCCAGTAAACTCCTTTGCGAGTACACCAGCGTCTGAGTATTATTGACCTTCATGGGCGGAATCCTCTCAACCAATCACCTTTGAGAGTGCTCGCGACAAGACCCAACTGCTAGGTTGTAAAGATTGATATCAAGGTATATGAGGGGTCTGGGGCTTTTCTGGACAGATGCCAGGCATCAGGAAGTACTGACTACATTTATTATTATTATTATTATTATTATTATTATTATTACTATTATTGGGTGGGAGGCATAGCCGTTCTATGCACAATATTCAAAACTGGACCTTCAGCACTCGGGAGGCAGAGGTAGGAGGACTGCCATGAGTTCGAGGCCACCCTGAGACTCCATTGTGAATTCCAAGTCAGCTTGGACTAGAGTGAGACCCTACCTGAGAGGGGGAAAAAAAACTGGACCTTGTCATTTCCGCACCTCCCCCACCACCATTTTCTAGATTTTTCCCCTCTCAGAGCTCTACAGACAGGCTGGACCCACAGCCTGAGCCAAGCTTTCCACAGCCAACTGCATGCTGTCCACCCCAAAGCACGGCCAACTGTCCACTCTCGGCCTCTGTCTTGCTGTGCCCTGCCAGCCAGTAGGGAGTCGCCGGTGATGACCCTTTCCAGGACCTCCCACGGTGACAGCTTGCCTGACTCTGCCACCTACCTGCTTGCCACCCCTGTCAGGGCACTCTCCTCCGCTAGCAAGCTGGCACCGCGCCCCCTTCTCTCTGGCAGTGGCACCTGCCTCTCCCCTGGAGCAGGTTCTGTTTGAGATTCTGGCGCCACGGCCCTTGAAGTGGCTCCAGCCTGCCGTGTCCCTTGCACAATGGAGGGGAGGCTGCCATTGCCAGAGGCACCACAGGGAAATCTGCCAAAGGTGGGAAGCGCCGGATGCTCTCCCAGCCACGGGGCCTCCTCCAGGCCTCCCTGGAAAGGCAGGGACAGGGTTGCAACCCTAGATGCGCTTCATCTTAAAAGTCAGCCAAATCGCACATCATGCGGTTCGTGCCGCTGAGGTGGCTCCGAATTTGGCAGGAGCGGGAACAGAGAGAAAGCATCCTCGTTGTTTCGCGAGACGGTGCTCACCTCCGCAACCTGACCCTCTCCGCTTCTGTTCTTTTCTGCCAGCACACATTTCGCTGGCACCTGGGCAGTCTCTTCTTGCCAAAAAGGAAATAAATAAATAAATGGATTTGTATGTTTGAAATTGCCTACCGATCACCTCTAGTTTTTGCTCTCTCTAATCTTATGCTAATAAGCGCTTAACTACCTCAGAAGTTCAAATACTCCCAGATTACCACTAATACTGCAGGCATCTCCCTCATGGAAACAGCAACACATTTTCACTAAAACAAGATAAGGGAGGATATAACAGCAATTCTGAGGCTTCAGAGAGTGGATTCCCAAATGCCTTTAGGGTTCCAAGAACGAGCAATGGAACCTCTAGCATCACACAGCCAGAGATCCCGATGCTCGTTTTGAAATCTCTGAACATCTGCTTTATTTTCAAATTCTTTTTTAAAATATTTTTTGTTCATTTATTTATTTATTTATTTATTTGACAGTGACAGACAGAGAGATAAAGAAGCACATAGAGAGAGAGAGAGAGAGAGAGAGAGAGAGAGAGAGAGAGAATGGGCGCATCAGGACCTCCAGCCACTGCAAATGAACTCCAGATGCGTGCGCCCCCTTGTGCATCTGGCTAATGTGGGTACTGGGGAATCGAGCCTTGAACCGGGGTCCTTAGGCTTCACAGGCAAGCGCTTAACCACTAAGCCATCTCTCCAGCTCCATTTATTTTCATTTTGCCTTCGGAAGACGAGTACTTTATACACATGAAACATACCACTCTCAAAGTTCTCCAACGAGGTTCATGCAAACATCGTACCATGTGGAAGCCAGTACGCAAATATCAGATATGATGAGAGAGGCAAATGGACAGGTTTTCTGAAAGCAAGTCCACACTCAAGATGCACAGAGATGGAAGTGGGAGAAACTATGGGTAGGGTAGCCACATTTCCCTCTATGGTCTAAAATGGGGGCATGAGCTGGAGGGAGAGATGGCTCCGTGGTTACAGGCATTTGCTTGCAAAGCCTGACGGCCGGGATTCGATTCCCCAGTACCCATGTAAAGCCAGATGCACAAAATGGTGTGTACATCCAGAGTTCACTAGCAGTGGCAGGAGGCCCTGTGTGCCCATTCTGTTTCTCTCTCTCTCTCTCTCTCTCTCTCTCTCTCTCTCTCTCTCTCTTTGCTTGCAAATAAGTAAATAAAATATTTTTAAAAATTTTTAAATGAAGTTATGTTGACATATATTCAGGATGAAGAGCCAAGTATCACTTTTTAGCATGTCCTAGTGATACATCATCTATGCTAGAAAAGATTAGAAGATTAACATGAATGGCTTGAAACACAGTCTCTTTCAGAGGATACGGCTGTCACTAGAAGCAATCACAGAGCACGACAGCCAATAATTAGACTCTTACAAACTGTGTGGTCCAGCTAATAAGTCCAGAAGTATTCGAGAAAAGATTGAGTGGAGAGCCTGGAAGCCAGGGACGTGAAAAATGAAGCGTGCAATAGTCAAGTGGACATGAAAACATGAGTGAAGGAGAAAAAAGCAGAAATCCAAAAGAGAGAGAAAGAGAGAGAGAGAGAGAAGAAGGAGGGAACAAAGAAGAAGTGTTTTCTGGATCACAGCAGAGGATTTGTTACAGGGTAATAGCCTGGGGTTGTTACGGAGAAAGAAAACTGTGGGGCTGTCGGTACAGTTTTAGAGACTGGACAGGGCTGACTCTTAGCAAGATAAGGGCATTGCCAGACCTGGCTAAGAACATTCAGCCACCATAGGACACGTGGAATAGTAGACAACCTTGTTCTTCACATTAATGCATTACAGAGGTCTTCAATGCGGAGCGCAGCCGGAAAGACCACAATTTCCTCTTGGATAGCTATACAGATTAGAAATGCTAATTTGTTTCATATTCACATTTTAATAATTTGAGCAATTAATGAAATATTAATAATTCAATGATTTTTTTTTACTAATGGTATATTATTATTGCATTTTTTAAAGACTGGATACACTCAATAAGCATCACTTATCTCCCCAGAGAACTAGTTCAATGCCCTACAAATATGCCATGATGTGCTGTAAGATTCTTCGATTTAGACAAAGTTGCTACAAAGAGTGTCTAAAACATTGATGAACAATCAAAGTTCATGTTTAGTCAGTCAGTGGCCTGGTCTTAATTCAGTGTGGTTAACATAAAAATCTAGGACTCAGAAGCAAGAGGGATGGCTTAGTGGTTAAGGCACTTGCCTGCAAAGCCAAAGGACACAGGTTCGAGTCCCCAGGACCTACTAGACAGATGCGCAATGGGGTGCAAACGTCTGGAATTCATTTGCAGTGGCTGGAGACCCTGGAGTGACCATTCTGTGTGTGCGTGTGTGTGTGTGTGTGTGGTTGTGTGTGGGTGTGTGTGTGTGTTTCTCTCCCTCTTCTCTGTTAAATGAATAATAAAATATTTAAAAAAGAAAGAAAGAAAAGGGGGACTGTAGGGATGGCTTAGACGTTAAGGCACTTGTCTGCAAAACCAAAGGACCCAGGTTCAATTTCCCACATAAGCCAGATGCACAAAGCGGACATGCATTGGCTAGAGTCCCTGGTGTGCCCAATCTCTCTGTCTCCCTTCCATCTCTCCCTGCTTGTAAGTAAATAAATAAAAATATTTAACAAAACGAAATGAAATGTGCCAAGCACTGATTAGGCTTCTGTCCAATCATTTATCCCCTTCCATAAATACTTAACTGAGATTCTGCAAACATTTTTCAAGGCTTTTAGCAATATAGTAAGTATATTCCCAATGCTCATTTATTTTATGTGCTAGAGGAGAAAGACAGATGTCAGATTAATAAGTAAACGGAGCATAAATAAATCAATGATAAGATGTATCATGTGAAATGATGATTGTTGCAAGACAAAACAAAAGGTCAGTAGGGTGTGGACTGCAATTACAACCATTGCAATGGTCGGGAAGCATTTTCAAAACTGATCATATGAGGGAAGGATGGCGAAGGGTTATGGGAGAGTAGCCTCCATGCACATCTGTGTGTGAGGACAGCCAAGGTAGCTGTGTGTGAGCAGCGGCCAGAGCAGTAAAGAAAGGTGGGCCGGAGCCGGGCGTGGTGGCGCACGCCTTTAATCCCAGCACTCGGGAGGCAGAGGTAGGAGGATCACCGTGAGTTCGAGGCCACCCTGAGATTCCACAGTGAATTCCAGGTCAGCCTGGGCTACAGTGAGATCCTACCTCGAAAAACAAAAACAAAATAAAAGAAAGGTGGGCCCAAGAGCTCACGAGGGATGAGATGGGCTGAACGTGTGTAACCGGGTGTTGTAAGAAACAGTAGGTCAGTTACCTCAGGTCACTTTGAACGAATCCCTGATCAGCAGTAACTTAAGAGAAGAAGGATTTTTTTTTTTTAAATTAGTTTGAGATTATAGCTGGGAGCAAAAGGTAGAGCTGGTCACATTGCACCCACACAAAGAAGAATTAGAGAAAGAAATGCTTTGGGCTTTTAAAAATATTTATTTATTTGCAAATATATATGTGTGTGTGTGTGTGTTCCAACGACAATTCTGAGGTTTCTCTTTCAGAGCGATAATCTCTTTAACAACTACATCTGCTTTGTCAAAACTGGCCTGGTCCTCAACCTTAGCACCGTTCAATTGACTTTCCTCTTCAATTGGCACATTTCTGTTGCAACTTTAATTAAATGGGGTCACATTCCATTCCTGGCTAAACTGCACTTTTTTTTTCATTTTCTGTGTTCTCTCTCCTCTCTCTCTCTGTATCTCTGGCTCGCTCTCTCCCTCTTTCTCTCTCTCTTCCTCTCTCCCTGTCTCTTTTCCTTCTCAATAAATCTGGGCAAATGCAGTGAGAAATAACCACTCCACAGCCTGAATTTATGGCTTATTGAAAATTCCTCTGCACCATTGTGGAAAACAGTGTGGAGGTTCCTAAAGCAGCTAGAGATTGATCTACCATATGACCCAGCTATAGCGCTCCTAGGCATATATTCAAAGGACTCATCTCATTTCCTTAGAAGTACATGCTCAACCATGTTTATTGCTGCTCAATTTATAATAGCTGGGAAATGGAACCAGCCTAGATGTCCCTCAACAGATGAGTGGATAATGAAGATGTGGTACATTTATACAATGGTGTTCTACTCAGCGATAAAGACAAATGAAGTTATGAAATTTGCAGAAAAATGGATGGACCTGGAAAGTATTATACTTAGTCAGGTAACCCAGGCCCAGAAAGCCAAGCGCCACATGTTCTCTCTCATATGTGGATCCTAGCTACAGATGACTGGGCTTCTGCGTGAGAATGAAAATACTTAGTAGCAGAGGCCAGTAAGTTGAAAAGGAGACATAAAGGGTGGAGAAAGGAAGGGAGGAGGCTACTTAATAGGTTGATATTGTATATATGTAATTACAATGATTGTAATGGGGAGGTAATATGATGGAGAATGGAATTTCAAACGGGAAAGTGTGGGGGTGGGGAGGGAGGGAATTACCATGGGATATATTTTATAATCATGGAAAATGTTAATAAAAATTTAAAAAAAAGAAAAGAAAATTCCTCTGCCAATAAAATCAGGCTATTTTTAAAAAATTTTTCTAGAGTGTGTGTGAGAGAGAAAGAAAGAGAGAGAGAGAGAGAGAGAGAGAGAGAGAGAGAGAGAGAGAGAGAGAATTGACGTACCAGGGCCTCAGCCAGTGCAATGGAAATCCAGACACTTGCGCCATCTAGTGGGCATGTGCAACCTTGCACTTGCCTCACCTTTGTGGGTCCAGCTAAGGTGGGATCTTGGAGAGTGGAACATGGATTAGGCTTTGCAGGCAAGTGCCTTAACCACTAAGCCATCTTTCCAGGCCCTGTACTGTTTTGTTTTGTTTTTTAATTCAGACTCACTCAAATTTTCAAGACACGGGCAGAAGGCAACCACAATGATGACCAGAATGGAATGTGGACGATCTCTAATCCAGTTCCTGATACAGTCCTCTTCCTTTAGAATAGCATGACCCTCACCTTCACCATCTGCATTTCTCTCAGCATGTGGACCTTCCGAACTCCCACTACAATGTCCCATTAAGCTCGACTTCCGAGACTTCACAGCTTCGTAGCGTGCACCTCCCAACCCTTCCACGTCACTGCACTCAAAACAATTCTAAAGACTTGAGATCCACATGGCAAAACAGTCATAGCAAGGATCCTACTTCCCAGTGACAAGTTTTTGTATCCATTACACTTCCTGTTGCTGTCGCCAAACACTTAATAAGAATCAACTTGAATGGGGCCGGAGAGATAGCGCTGTGGTTAACGCACTTGCCTGCGAAGTGTAAAGATGGAGGTTCGATTCCCCAGCACCCTCAGGGAGCCAGATGTGCAAGGGGGCACATGTGTCTTGAGTTTGTTTGCAGCAGCTGGAGGCCCTGGTGGGCCTATTCTCTCTCTCTCTCTTTTTTTTTCCTTCCCACCCTCAATCTCCATCTTCTTCTTTCTATCTTCCTCCCTCCCTCTCTCAAGTAAATATATATGTGTGCGTGCATATGTGTGTGTGTGTGTGTGTATCTATCTATCTATGTGTGTGTGTGTGTGTGTATATCCATCTATCTGTGTGTGTGTGTGTGTGTGTGTGTGTGTGTATATATATATATTTTTTTTTTTTACAAAATAAGGTATAGATGTCATGGAACAGGTAGACAGTAACACCAAGTTACCACCTGGTAGTAACCACCCACTCCCACCATGCAGTACATAACTTCCTCCAGCACTCAGCTGAGAAAGCCCTATCCCTTTCGATTTTCACACACAGCCACAAGGAGAGAACAACAACTTAAGCCTCAGGCACTGCAGCATGACGTATCACTAACGCATCAAACTGTGGGCCATAGACTTACAAAGGCTCTGGGCCGTCCTTGGAGAAACCACACCACTGTCTAGGATGTTACCCACATGCAGGAGTCGCCAGCAAAGACAGATGGCATCTGCAGGACGTCCAGCTCACAAGCACGCAGCAGCCGGTGTCCCGAGCAGGAGACGGTAAAGGAAATGGCACCTCCTCGAAGCTTACAAAGTAAAAGTGGATGTCTAATCTCTTCGCCTTTCCGTGCACTGATTTAACTCCTGCTCAGATGGAGTCCCATGTTCAATAGTTACCTGGAAGGGAACGCTGTGCTTTAAGCTTCATGTAGAATCAGATTACACTGGCAACAAGACCTTAGAACAGCCTGCTCTACCTCAGTGAATATTTTTTTTCTTTTGTTTTTCTTAGTCTTAGTGACCTGGCCTCTTGGATTGCTCCCTGCTAAACACTAGAATCCATATACTTCAACTGACTAATCAGGAAATTCCTAGTTGCATGCAGCTTCCCATTTCCCAGACACAACAAAACCATATTGTAGAGGCATCAGAAACACAGCTTCGTCACTGCTTCCTCTCCGGGTAGTGACAGAGACTTTAGAAAAAGTTTCCTGTTGGCAATTCCGGCACTGATCCAAAAAGCAGCAAAAATTGTTGCAACGTTTCAGCCCAGCAAACTGCCCACTATTGTGCAGATTTAGTAACACAGAAAGAAGAAACCAGGGCCAGGCGGTGGCGCACGCCTTAAATCCCAGCACTCAGGAGGCAGAGGTAGGAGGATGGCCATGAGTTCGAGACCACCCTGAGAATACATAGTGAATTCCAGGTCAGCCTGGGCTACAGGGAGTCCCTACCTCGAAAAATAAAATAAATAAAGAGAAAGAAGAAGAGAATGAGGAGGAAGAGGAAAAAACAACCAGGAATGATGTGGCAGCATGGTGAAATGTTGCCATTATTTTACGGGAACTTTCCAAGCATCAGTCTAGTGTGGGATTTCTTCTCTGTGTTTGGGAATAGCACCAGTCTGCTGGGATGCATTTAGACATTACTACACCCTTAACTTACGCTGACAGACAAGACAGGGACTGGGGGAGTGGGGAGGGAGGGAGGGAGATGGTGAAGGCAGGTGTAAATTGGCTGCATTTTTTAATTATCTTGATCCAAATGAAGTGTTTGCTTAAAGTTGTGAAATTCCCTACCATAATTATGTTAGTGGAGAATTTAATAAAAGCTACCATCACGTGCTCAGAAGCCTAGCTAAGCAAGTAAATTGCTGATTTGTAAGTAATTGCTTTTCCTGCTTCTGCGGTACGAGGTAAAATACACTCAGAGGCACAAGGGAAAACACACAGCAATCCAAGGTTTCCCTGGCTGCGGATTGTAAGTTCAAGTGGTCCGTAGCAGCTTAGGAGTCGCGCTTGTGAAAGGGGCCTCTAAATGTTGGACGAAATCACCCTACCAGTTTCCTCAGCTGCCTCACAAGTGCATCCGTCCTCACGTTAACCCCATAAAGCAAACAGAAACAGTCTTAGTAAAAATGCATATGTGATTTCTTAGCAATTTTATTTTCTAGAAATTCATAACTTCTGGCAGAGAAAAATATTGAAATGTGTGTGTGTGTGTGTGTGTGTGTGTGTGTGTGTGTATGTATATGTATATGTGTATATATATATATATGTATATATATACATTTCTCAAATTTATAATTTTCCCATAAAAAGACATGCCCTTTTTAAAAATAGTTTTTATTATTTATTTTATTTGAGAAAGAGAGAGAGAAAGAAGTAGAGAACGGGCACGCCAGAGCCTCTAGCCATTGCAAACAAACACCAGATGCACGTGCCACCTTGTGCATCTGGCTTATGTGGGTCCTGGGGAATCAAACCGAGGTCCTTTGGCTTGGAAGGCAAATGCCTTAACCATGAAACCATCTCTCCAGCCCAGAGATGCCCTTTAAATTTTAAAAAAAGTCTTATGTTTAATATATATAACTACATAAAATTGCAAATGAAATTGCAATTTTGAGACAGCAGAGTAACAAAATGCATAACAAACATCTGACCCTTAAATCAGAGAGAACAAATTTGGATCTCATTAAGAAGCTACTTAAATTATCTTAGGCCAGATTCTCCACTTAGCATAAGTGTTACACATTCTAAGTAAAGGCTTTGCCAATAACTAAAAAATACAAACAAACAAACAAATTTCAAAATATCCGGGCTGGAGAGATGGCTTAGCAGTTAAGCTCTTGCCTGTGAAGCCTAAGGACCCCGGTTCAAGGCTCGATTCCCCAGGACCCACGCTAGTCAGATGCACAAGAGGGCGCACGCATCTGGAGTTTGTCTGCAGTGGCTAGAGGCCCTGGCGCGCCCTCTCTCTCTCTCTCTCTATCTGCCTCTTTCTCTCTCTCTCTGTCACCCTCAAATAAATGAATAAAAATAATAAAAAATTTTTAAAAAAGAAATTTCCAAATCTTAAAAGAAAATATATCCCTATGTTGAAAAGAGATGCCATTACTAAAAAGAAGGGAGGGAGAATGGAAGAGAGGAAAGAAAGGAAAATATGAATAAATAAATTGTAAATGGTTTTAACCTAGTTTAGTGCTGCTCAGACAGTTGGTCATTGAGGCTTTGTTCTATAGAAGGAGACGGATACTGGAGACAGTCAAAATTCAAAGGGCTAAGAATAAAAGGGACAGTTGAGTACGCAGGGCTAAGTCATCTCTATCCCAGATCCATGGCTCGGGGAACATTGTGGGAGAGGGAACAGAAAGAAAGACATGGAGAGGGCTGGAGAGATGGCTTAGCGGTTAAACGCTTGCCTGTGAAGCCTAAGGACCCTGGTTCGAGGCTCGGTTCCCCAGGTCCCAAGTTAGCCAGATGCACAAGGGGGCGCACCCGTCTGGAGTTCGTCTGCAGAGGCTGGAAGCCCTGGCGCGCCCATTCTCTCTCTCTCCCTCTATCTGTCCTTCTCTCTGTGTCTGTCACTCTCAAATAAATAAATAAATAAAATTTTAAAAAGAAAAAAAAAAAAGAAAGACATGGAGAACGGAGCACTACTTTGGGACACTATCCTTCCTACATGAAGTGGTCATTGCATTCACAACCTCATAGCAGCAATCTCTTACCTCTGCAACACCTGCAGAATTTTGTTGCTTGTCATTTTTGTTACGAGAGAGAGAGACAGAGATAGCGTGCCAACTGGCAAAGCCTCCAGCCGCTGCAATCAAACTCCAGACGCGTGCGCCCCCTTGTGTGCATGTGCGGCCTTGCACACTCGCGTCACCTTGTGTGTCTGGCTTATGTGTGACTCGGAGAATTGAACATGGGTCCTCAGGCTTTGCAGGCAAGCCCCTTGACCGCCAAACCATCTGTCCAGCCCCATCTGCACAATTTTAAGCCATCAACATGTCAACATGGACAGTGGAGGCTGGAACAAAGAGACATGAACAGAACAGAGAGTAGCTGAAAAGGAGGTGCTTAGTGGAATGGTGAGAAGGGAACAAATGACAATAACGGGGGAGATTATGATAAAATTACAGGATGTTCCTATATGAAAAGTCTCAATAAAAAAAAAAATGCTTCCATGACTCACGGAACACCGCAGAGCAAACGGTGGATTAAAGACGCGTGCTGCTCTCACTGCTGAGCCCGAGAACCTTCTCTATGGAGATAGCAGGAGACACTGGGGAGCCTCAAAACTCATCAAAGCGGGATATGGAGGGCTCAGCACTAAAGGAGGTATCTCTAGCCCATCCTCCCAAGGCTCAGAGAACACTGCAGAAGAGGAAGCACCGAAAGAACTGTAAGAGCCAGAGGGAGGGAAGGAGCACGCTGGGGCACCATCCTCCAGACGTAACCTGCGGGTGCATGTGGGACGCGGCGGTGGTTACAAACCCTCCCATGAGACACTGTTCTGAGCTCATGGACACCTTGACATGGGCCGTGGAGGAGGACTCAAGGAGTGAGACTGCAAGAGAGAAGGGCTACCTAGAAAGAGGAGGGGCCTCAGTGGAATTGGGGCTGAGGAGGGGTGACAAAAATAAATAACAAAGTAGGGATGTAATTAAACTATGGTATGGTCCTATATTAATGGTCGCAGTTAAAAAAAAAAAAAAGTTTTAGAAGTTTTTAACCCAGAAGCTCTTTGATATCAGAAAAACAAAATGCACTAATCTGGGCTGGAGAGATGGCTGAGCAGTTAAGTGCTTGCCTGTGAAGCGTGAGGACCCCGGTTTGAGGCTCGATTCCCCAGGACACACAGTTAGCCAGACGCACAAGGGGACACACGTGTCTGGAGTTCGTTTGCAGTGGTTGGAAGCCCTGGAGTGTCCAGTCTCTCCCTCTCTCTCCCTCTCTCTCTCTCTCTCTCTCTCTCTCTCTCTCTCTCTGTCACTCTCAAATAACTGAATAAAAATTAACATTTTTTTTAAAAAGGACTATCTTAAAAATGAATTCAAATCCCATTGTTTTTACAAATGACATAGTATTTTTATGTATTTATTTTGGCTGTATGTCCTTCACTTTACATTGTCTTCTTTTACAGATATGTTAGAACATCGCATTGCGGCATGCATGCTCTCGAGGCCAGGGTGAAGGAGAATGACTAGTTTACACAGCCTCATCTCCACCATAACAGATGATGCTAGAAGCCAAAGTGTAGCAAATGGTCCGATCTAAGCAGCAGGGTGGCCCTGAGCACCGCAGCCAGGCCCAGCAAGGAAAGAGCTGCGCTGCTTTCTCTCCCTCTCTCTCCCTCTCCCTCTCCCTCTCCCTCTCCCTCTCTCTCCCTCTCCCTCTCTCTCTCTCGGCCCTGCAATCTAGTGCTTGCTCTTCCCCCGTGAAGGGACTGCCTCCGGCCATGGAGATACTCACGCAGAGAAAATCACCCATCATTCCCGAAACACTCTGCCCGGCATCCTTCTCTGCACTCAGGGGCAGTGGCTCCGAGATGCCACTTCTCTTGTGTGCAAGTGGAGGCACAAGTGTGAGCCTGCTGACCGATGCCCAGGAGATGGCACAGAGAGAAGACCTTTCAATTGGAAGAGAGGGGAGGAAATGAATCGAGTTCCTTCACAGGGAATGAAGACGGAATCCGTTCCAAGCACAGGCCTCTGGGTTGTCCTCAAGGGCAGTGGCCACCTTTAGAAATCTTGAAAAACAAACATATGGAAACAAATGTGGATTTTCTATAAATGAGTCATTCTCAGAAAGATGACAGATATAGACAGATGATGACAATAGAGAGACAGAGAGAGAGAAAGATAGACAGATGATAAATAATACAAGATAGGGAGATAGTTGATAGATGGATAGATGACAGAGATAGACAGGTGATAGATGGGCAAATAGAATACTGAAAAGATTGAATTAACAAAAGAAACGTTAAGAAGTCGTACATGGTGGGGCTGGAGAGATGGCTTAGCAGTTAAGGCACTTGCCTATGAAGCCTGCGAACTCATGTTTGAATCTCCAGGTCCCATGTAGCCAGATGCACACTGTTGTAAGCACAAAATCTCACACATGAGCCACAGGGGAGGGACATGCATCTGGAGTTCATTCACAGCAGGCTGAAGGTCCTGGTGGAGCCCATTCTCTCTCTCTCAAAGAGAAAAAAAGAAGTCATGCAAAATCCAACAGCGCTACAAGCCCAGCGTATGGTAGATAAAGGCAGGAGGATTGGACGTTGAAGGACATCCTCAACTCCATAGCCAGTCTGAGGTCAGAACAGACTGAGTCCTTACCTAAAATTAAGTAAGCATTAAGAGAATGCATTGAACATACACGCTATATGAATACACCATTATCCTCCACGTGTGGCCATTTTTCTTTGGGTGAGGTTCCTAGGAAACAGTAACACCTGAGCAGGGCAGTATTTCAAAACACGCCATATACTCAGCGAACTTAAGTCTTGTAATTTTTTTATTATTATTGAATAGCACTTGAAACTGCACATAGGCTTTTATTTTATTTATTTTTATTGTCTTGGTGAGATAGATTTCTCTAAGTTGCCCTCACTGGTCTAAAACTAGTGTCTCAGGCTCCCAGAATGAAGATTATAACCACTGCTCCCCACACATGGAACTGCTTTCTTTCTTATGACAGAGAGAGAGAAAGAGAGAGAAATAGCATGCCAGGGCCTCCAACCACTGCAACTGAACTCCCTCCAGACATGTGTGCCACCTAGTGGCTATGTGCAACCTTGAACTTGTGTCCCCTTGTGCATCTGGCTTACATGAGATCTGGAAAGTCCAACATGGATTCTTAGGCTTTGCAAGCAAGCACCTTAACTGCTAAGCCACCTCTCCAAACCATGGACTTGACTACTTTTAGCATCATGACTAACTTGACTCAAGATGTAATTTCAAGCCGGGCGTAATGGCGCACGCCTTTAATCCCAGCACTCGGGAGGCAGAGGTAGGAGGATCGCCATGAGTTCGAGGCCACCCTGAGACTCCATAGTGAATTCCAGGTCAGCCTGGGCTAGAGTGAGACCCTACCTCGAAAAAAAAAAAAAAAAGATGTAATTTCAGTGCTGGAGAGATGGCTTGGAGGTTAAGGCGCTTGCCCACAAAGCCTAAGAACACATGTTCATATCTGCAGGTCCCACGTAGCCAGACACAAAGTGACGCCAGTGTGCAATACCACACATGCACACAAGAGGGCACACATGCCTGGAGTTCGTGCACAGCAGCTGAAAGGCTCAGGCACGCTTGTTCTCTCAATCTCTCTCTCTCATCTGTCTGTCACTCTCAGATAAATAAATAAATAAACAAACAAAAAATTTTAAAGAAAAAAATTAATAAGATCCAATACAGGGCTGGAGAGATGGCTCAGCGCTTAAGACACTTGCCTTTCAAAGCCTAATGACCCAAGTTCGATTCCCCATTACCCACACAGAGCCAGATGCATAAAGTGGCACATGCATTTGAAGGCTCATTTGCAGTGGCCAGAGGCCCTGCTACACATATTCTCTCTCAGGCATAATGGTGCATGGAATCCTCCAAAGGAGGAAAGCAGTTGTGACTCTGAGGCCAGCCTGAATTCCAGGTCAGCCTAGGCTAGAGCAAGACCCAATGTTGAGAAACTCCCCTCCCAACAGAAAAGAACCAATACGTTATGCTTTTCTTAACTAATTCAATAATTTGCAATACCAAAATCATTCCTTAGTACTAGATAAAAACAAAACTTCTGGCTGGAGAGATGGCTTAGTGGTTAAGTGCTTGCCTGTGAAGCCTAAGGACCCCGGTTCAAGGCTCAATTCCCCAGGACCCACATTAGCCAGATGCACAAGGGGCATACGTATCTGGAGTTCGTTTGCAGTGGCTGGAGGCCCTGGCACGCCCATTCTCTTTCTGTCTGTATGCCTCTTTCTCTCTGTTTGTCACTTTCAAATAAATAAACAAAAAATTAAAAAAAAAAAAAACTTCTGATTGAAAAGACCTTGCTTAAACTATACAACTTGACGGCTGCTGTAATTATCAAACTTTTACACTGTGGCCTGCTTTTTTCCTCCTAAACATTTCTCTTTCCTTGGTTGGTCAAAGTCCCCTCATTCTTCCCCCTATCTTTGTCTCCCCACTTTGTATCTTGAGCGTGGCTGTCCTATGTTCCTGTTTTCATTTCAATACATCTCTATGTATTTCCCTCTCCAATTTGCTCCACCTTATGTCTGGTAGATATTGATGCACTGAGACCAAGTCTCAATCGCTTTCCCTACAGAGAACTCCTTTATGCTGCAGAGGTGTAAAGAGCAAAATTAGCCTTCTCAATGGACCATGCAACAAGGGCTCTGACTACACATTAGATCCTGAAATAAGATGTATCCCGGTGAAATATTTGGAAGCTGTAAGTTTATTCCCCTTGTTTTTATTATTGCTGAAGCCAAACAGACGTGTGGAAGTGTTGGGCTTTTGACAGAAGTGTCGTTGGCACCTTGCTGGCAGGGCAGACATTGTGGTGACTGTCTCAAAGGATCACAGTCACAGTGCATAGTTACAAACCTCGAAAGGTCAGTGGTGGCTGTGTGTGACCATCCTCTTAGGCCTGGTAGGAACAAGGTCTTCTTCTGAGTGTCATTTTTGGAAGCCATGTTTCTATCCTTCCCAATGCTTTTATAAACTTTTCTGTAAATACCAAATAGGGCCTGGGAGACAGCTTAGTAGGTAAAATGCTTGCCTTGCAAGCATTAGGATCTGAGTTTGAACCCCAGAAACTATATACACACACACACACACAAAAAAAAAACGCAAGGTTTAGTTGCACACATTTGTAATCCCCTCTTGGAGAGGCAGGAGACAGGCGGATCCCCACAGCTTGCTGGCTGGCCAGTGTAGCCTAATTGGTGAACCACAGACCAGTGAGAAATCCTGTCACCAACAAGGTAGACAGGATGGTGTTCTTGAGGAACAATGCCAAAAGCTGACCTCTGACCTCCACACGTGAGCACGCAGGCATCTCACACACACACACACACACACACACACACACACACACACACAAACACTCTCAGAGAAGTGTTTCCCATCCAATTTCTCCAGCACTGTAACACTCCACACATTGATAACAAGATAAAATAAACATTTCTTTTTCTTTAATCAACCATAAATCCAAGGTTCCCAAACCAGTATCCTCCATGCCTATGCAGAGTAACAAGCCAGTCTTCCCTTGTGAACTTTTACACGTTCGTCAGTTTTCTTAGAATCCCCTGTCTCTGAATTCCTTCTATCTTTCTTTTGTGTTCTGTTTTGTTTTTCAAGAAGTAGGGTCTCACTCTAACACAGGCTGACCTGGAATTCACTATGTAGTCTCAGGGTGGCCTCGAACTCATGGTGATCTGCCTACCTCTGACTCCTGAGTGCTGGGAATAAAGGCGTGTGCTACCATGCCTGGCTGGAATCCCCTGTCTATTTAATTCCTGGATAATAAATATCTGTGAAGCCCACACTGACGTTTCTAGAGAGATCAGGTGTCTATTTCTACTGCCATGGGATTTAAAACTAAGCACTTTGAGAATAATTATGTTCATGTGTTAAAATGTTTGTTTGCATGTTTTTACCTTTCCACTGTACTTGAAATTCACTGAAGGTATGAGCAGTGACATTTTTTTTTCTTAGTTCCCATGAGCCCAGTATGCAATTGTAAACTCAAATGAACAGAATGGTAATTAAACCACTCCTCGATTTATAAAAATGTTTCAAAGGCATACTTTTGCTGCTTTTCAGCTCCATCTCCCAGAAAAGATGATAAGAAAAGAAATAAAATGCTTCTGTATTGAGTAAACAGTACATACAGATGAAAATTTTATTAGTATTACTTCTTCCACAGCTTCATGGAAAAAAAAAAAAAATTAGCTCTCCTAGTAGTGAAAGCCTATTACCCAAGCTACTGCAGAGGCTGAGCCAGAGGGTCACAAATTCAAGGTTTGTCTGGGCTGCAGAGTGAGTGCAAGGTGAACTCTGGCAACTTACTGAGACACGGTTTCAAAATAAAAAGAAAATAGGGGCTGGCGAGATAGCTTAGCAGTTCAGGCACTTGCCTGCAAAGCCTAAGGACCCAAGTTTGATTCTCCATATCCCACATAAGCCAGACGTACAAGATGAGGCAAGCACAAGGGCACACATGCCCACTAGGTGGCGCAATCATCTGGCCCTGGTGTGCTAATTATCTCTCTCTCTCTCTCTCTCCCCCTCTGTCTCTCTAAAATAAATTTTTAAAAAAGTAAACTAAAGGCTGCAACGGAAAGCCCACTGGGAAAACGCTTTAGATGATCACTAAAAGTCATCAAAATCCTGGGCTGGAGAGATAGCTTAGCAGTTAAGGCATTTGCTTGCAAAGCCAAAGGATCCAGGTTTGACTCTCCAGGGCCCACGTTAGCCAGATGCACAAGGGGACGCATGCATCTGGAGTTCATTTGCAGTGGCTGGAGGCCCTGGCGCACCCATTCTCCCTCTCTCTCTTTCTCAAATGAGTAAATAAATAAAATATCTTTAAAAAAATCCAAAGAAACTTTAATTATGTGCTCAAATTCATGTAATTACACCAATTTTTCTATCCATCGTCTCCCTTAAATTCATGGACCAGAGACAGTTTATTTTGACAATTTTTTTTCTCCTACAAATGCTGCTATTCTCAGTTTTCTACTTTGTGTTCAAATAAAATTTACAAAGTTCTTTATTTTACTTGAATAGTGGCATTTATAGTTGGGGAATAAGGTTGTAGACACAGGGAATTGTTAGCAGATACAATAAAAATAAGGTTAGTACACCAACCATATATTATTTTAGTGATGCTGTTCTTTCAATATTTAGAAAAAATTAAAGTTCACTTTTTAGGGAAAAATATGAAACAGTGATGTTATCAAGTATGCCCCCAGAGTACCATAAAATATTATGGGTAAGCATTTTTTGGAGGGGTGAGATAGGGTCTCCCTCTAACCCAGGATGGCCTCGAACTCACAGCAATCCTCCTACCTCTGCCTGGAATTAAAGTTCTGGAATTAAAGCCATGCACCACCACACCCAGCTGAGAGTAATCATTTTAACCAAAATATATGCATTCCTTCTACAACTGAATAGAAGACAGAAGCCTTTATCCATCCTTAATACTAATTAGAAGGAGGAAAATCACTACATTCCAAAAGGAATTGGGCTTAAAAGGAGAGTTAAACCTGAAAGACATCAAGAGAAAATAATAATAATAATAAAAGCCTCTAACGTGGATTTCTGAGCCCAGAGGGCCTCTGGGCCTGTTGACATTAAAACTCCTGTACTCTGAGATGCACAGGTGAACAAAGCCATCCACAGATGGCGTTTTACTGTGGCATCTGTGATACCCCCTCTCTGTGATCTCTTGTATGTCAATATTGTACCAGAATCATAAGAAGGAAAAAAAATAGTTCTTGCCTGTATATTTTAATTTCTGAGGCAGGTTAACTACAATTTTTTGGTCGTGACTGCCGGAAGGAAGGCAGCATGACTCAATCCTCTGCAGCAACGTCTGACTCATCGAGCGACCGTGCCTAGAACTGGCAGAATTTAACATTAGCATTTTTCATGTTGGTCGGGAGGTGCTGTGTGGAGACATCTGATTCCCAGCCCATGCACAATGAGAGCACATAGGGAAAGGGAAAACAAACAAGAGTTAAAAATAATAATAATAAAAATCCTATCAGGCTGAACATATGGGGAACTTTAAAACAAGAGGTCAGGGACCTTGCAATGGGAAAGGATATGAAACTATTCACCATCAGTATGTTTTCTTCCTACAAGTTGGATATCTCCCAAGAAATTAATCTCATACATGAATCTACCCTTAGCCCCAACTCTCAAGAAATTAGAAATATAAAAGTCAACTGAGTAGCCATTATTTTTGCTTTCATTAATAAGAACTCTATTTTCAAGGGGAAAAAAATGAAATATTTTTAAATGACAAGTATCCCTGGTTAGCTAAAATATGCTTATGCCCAAGATTTTTATGAATTTATCTGTTATCTAGTTCTTAAAATATAATCCCTGGACAACCAAAAGCAGAAAGCACTAAGAACTTGTTAAAATGCAAATTCAAGGCCCTTTGCCAGATCTATGGAATCATAAATGCAGAGCATTTTGCCAGTGTATCTTAATCAGCCCTCCAGGCGATCCCGAAACGTGCTAGAGTTTTAAAGACCACAGATCCCAAAATAAATACTACATTTATGGAAATAAGGAATAAACAGAGAGCGATGTTCCCGAGTTCACCACAAGGCAAAGACTCAAAGATGATGATGCTGCTCATTGGTGACATAATCAAGTGTTTAAATATCATTATAATAAGCACAAGAATTCTATTCTCATGTTGGCAAAAAGCTTTAGAAACGAAAGGGTGTAACCTTCAGTCACTGAAAAAGTATCTTTAAAACATGGTTATTTGGGTGCTGAAGAGATGGTTTAGTAGTTCAGATGTTTGTCGGCGAAGCTTAAGGACCCATGTTCAACTCTCCTGATCCCATGTAAGCCAGATGCACAGAGGTGATGGAAGTGCACAAGGTCACACAAGTTGGCGATCAAATGTAATAGCTGGAGGCCCTGGTACAATTCTCCCTCTCTCTCTCTCTTTCTCTCTCTCTCTCTCTCTTTCTCATAAAATAGTGGCCAGTCTGTTGGGCTTGCCTCAAAAAACAACAACAACAAAAAAAAAAAAACCAGTGATTTTTGAGCCTTTACCCCAAGAAGTACCTCCCTAAAGCCAGTAGGAGTGATCACTGTAGACCTGTATTTAAATATGTACAATATAGATGTCCACTTTTGATCTTGAGAACCCACATCTCAGATTCCTGCTCTTTCTTAGGCCTGTAATAATCCTCCTTAGGGCTCCAGTTCCGAGAGAAAGAGACAGGTTTTGGGATTTCCATTAGAGCCCAAATTCAACAAATAATCGCGGTGTCTATATCCCGTACCCAAGTACTTTAAAATAATCCTACGATTGGCTTTCGATAGCCAGCTTTGTAAAGCGTACCTTTTATCCCTTTTATTATGAGCATGTAGTATTTGTCTGTTCAGCACTTCCATTTCCCTGTTCCCGGCAACGGCATACCCACTTATTTGTGGAAGCTCTTCTTTGTATTTCATCCTGGGGTTAATAATAGTGATTTTTTTTTTTTCTCTTTCTCTTTTCTTTGTTCATGTGGGTTGACAAATGACTCAAGTCTGCCCAAAGTCCTTCAGTAAGATCATTATATACCGAAGTGAAAGAAATAGACAGGCACTTTCTCTTTCCCTTTGAGATGCTCAATGACAGTACTGAACATCAATAGAGGTGTTGACAGTCGCCGGATTCAGTGTGTTCTTGTCTCATAAATCCATCTGGAGTTGATGACAACGGGAACAGCACAGAAAGAAAGCTGAGGTAAGAGTGTGATCAGACCCTTAATTTGCATATACACAATAGAGCGTCTAGCTCTTCCTCTTATTCTAGGGTCCGCTACTCCTTCAAATTGTGCTTTCTTTCTTTTTTTAATATTTTTGTTCACCTTTATTTATTTGTTTGAGAGTGACAGAGAACGAGGGAGAGAAAGAGACAGATAGAGAGAGAATGGGTGCACCAGGGCCTCCAGCCACTGCAAACAAACCCCAGACGCGTGTGCCCCCTTGTGCATCTGGCTAACGTGGGTCCTGGGGAATCGAGCCTCAAACTGGGGTCCTTAGGCTTCACAGGCAAGCGCTTATCCACTAAGCCATCTCTCCAGCCCCAGACTGTGCTTTCTTGCTTACAGTCACTGAGATGAATTATTTCACTAGCAACTAAGGTCCTAACGAGGATTGATGAGATGACTGAATTGCTAAAGTAACCAGCCCCACAAGCGTGAGCACCTGAGTTCAGACACTAAAAATGTACACAAAGCTGGAAGCTGCCAATCAGGTGTCTTTGATATCAGTGTTCACTGGGAGTTGGATGGTGGAGACAGGAGGATTCCAGAAGTTCAATGGCAAACAACAAAAGGTCCTGTCTCAAACAAAGTGAAGGCTGACATCTAAGATTGCCCTCTGACCTCTACGCATGAACTGTGGCACACACTTGAACACACACACACAGAGTCCTAATTACTAAGCCACAGGCCGAATAATTAAGAAGTCACAAAGGATTACAAAGATTGCACAACTCAAACAGTAATTTTTAAAAAGGTAAAAACATCACCCCACTCTCTCAATCTGCCTCTATCTCTCTCTCTCTCAAATAAGTAGATGAAATATTTTATATTTAAAAGAAATTAATGGTCAGAGAGAGGGCTTAGCAGTTAAAGCACTTGCCTTCATGGCCTAAGGTCCCAGGTTCCATCCCCCAGTGCCCACATAAGCCAGATGCACAAGGTGTCACAAGCATCTGGAGTTCGTTTTCAGGGGCTAGTGGCTCTGGCGCACCCATTAGCTTGCTCTCTCTCTCTTTCTCTCTCTCTGTATCTCTCCTCAAATAAATAAAATATGTTTTTAAAATTTTATATGTATCATTATACATAATATATATCATAATATATATATGTGTGTATATATATATACATATATATATGTATATATATATATATATATATATATATATATATGTCATAAAAACCAATACATTTCAGTATAGCACAGTGATTTATCATCCTTAAAAACCACCATAGGAGAAAGAGGGTTCCCAAAGGAATAATGTCTGATGACATGATTTTGGAACTCTTTTTTTTAAAGATTTATTTTTATTTATTTATTAGAAACTGAGAAAGGGAGTGGAAGAGACAGTGAGAGTGGGCGTGACAGGGCCTCTAGCCACTGCAAACGAACTCCAGACATATGCGCCACCATATGCATCTGGCTTACGTGGGAACTGGGGAATTGAACCTGGGTCCTTAGGCTTTGCAGGCAAGCGCCTTAACCACTGAGCCATCTCTCCAGCCCAATTCAGTAACTCTTAATAATACTGAAGCCTTGGAACTTCTAGCAGGAGGCTTTCACAGTAAAGAGCCAGCTACCCATCCCTGACCAGCAGCCCACGGCAAGTGGTCATGTGCATGTTCCTGGAAGAGTTTGCACGCAGCTTACAGGAGCCAGAGTGGACAAAATTAATCACATACATGCTTGTTTTGGAAAACTCTTCTGTTGATTGCATTCTGGCATTAATAATAGTGATTTTCCTTCCCCTTTGTTCACATGGATTGGCAAATGACTTGTCTGCCCATAGCCCACCACGGGATTATCACTTACAGCGGTAGAAGGAATAGAACGATATGTTTCCCTCCCTCTGAAAGGCTTGACAGGAGTCCTGAACATCAAGGGGAATGTTGGACAGTGGCCAACTGCAATTTCAACAAATACTGTCCTCAAATCCTGAAGATTGGGGCTGAACACATGACTTAGCAGTTACGGTGCTTGCCTGTGAAGCCTAAGGACCCAGATTTGATTCTTCAGTAACCACGTAAGCCAGATGTACATAGTGGCAAATGTACCTGAAGTTTGCAGTGGCTAGGGGCCCTGACGTGCCCTTCTCTCTCTATCTGTCTGCCTCTCTCTCTCTCTTTCTCAAATAAATAAACAAAAACAAAATATTTTTTAAATGTCCTGATGTAGTGCTCTGGTGACTGATGAATGTTTCTGACCACAGAATCAAAGACAAAAAGGCAGAGAAAACTTGGATTTTGCACCTCCTCCACACTGATGTAACTCTCAGAAGACTAAATGAGCCAAGATTATTTTCTTCTACCTTCCTTGACTTTCCTCTCTTTTGGAAGCCAGACCTTAAGGTCTAGAATGTCCAGAAGCAAATATATATATATATATATATATATATATATGTATGTATGTATGTATGTATGTATGTATGTATATGTATATGTATATGTATATGTATATGTATATGTATATGTATATGTATATGTGTATATATGTATATATGTATATATGTATATATATGTATATATGTATATACACATATACATATATTTATATATATATATGAATATGAATATGTGTATATATATGAAATTACAAAGTGATTCCACATGCTCAGGTACATGCACAAACATAGGCTCAGGAAAAAAAAAAAAAAAAACTTAAATAGTCTTTAAACTGGCACGTCAGACTTCTCCTTGGCAAAGAAAAGACCTGCCACAACTTAAAGATACAGAGCAAACCCATAGCAAGGGGAGGAATCTGATTTCTACAGCTAACCTCACAGTCAGCACATTATTAGTTCCAATGTCCAGTTTTTAAAAACAAAGGTAAAACAATACCAAGAAAAATTATAGATGTGCAAGACAAGAGGAATGTGTGGTCCATTCAAGGGGGAAAAATTAATAGAAACTGGTCCAGGAAAAAAAAAAAAGACAACAGATCTATTAAATAAACGCTTAAAATAATTAGAAAACAGGGCTGGAAGAGATGGCTCAGCAGTGAAGGAGCTTGCCCATAAAGCCTAACGACCAGAGATCCCCAGTAACCCCATGAAACCACATGGGGGCTGGAGAGACTTTTTCGTGCTTAAGGTGCATGCCTGTGAAGCCTAAGGACCCAGCTTTGAGCATCCAGGCCCATGTAAGCCAGATGCACATGGTGCTGCATGCATCTGGAGTTCATCTGCGGTGACTGAAGGCCCTGGGATGCCCACTCTCTCCCTCCCTCTCTCCCTCTCTCTCTCTCTGTCTCTCTCAAATAAATAAATAAAAACACATGTACAAAGTGGGGCATGCGGCTGGAGTTCTTTTGCAGTGTGATCTGCCCATTCTTATTCATTCTTTCTCCCTCTCCCTTCTTCTTCCTCTCTCCTTCCTTCTTTCCCTCCCTGGTGTGTTTATTTATTTACTCCCAGCACTCAGGAGGCCAAGGTGGGAGAATCACTGTGCTTTTCCAGGCCAGAGCAAGACCATACCTCGAAATCAGTAATCACAACAACAAAAACTGATGCTCTGTAAACTAAAGGAAAATGCGGAATCAGCCAAGAAGATAGTACACGGACAACACAGAAAGCATCAATAAGGAGAAAGGAAACCAAGAGGAGACACAGAGCTGTGGACAGCAAAGGTTTGGAGCTAGAAAACAAATGAAAGAAACAAACTCTCTGTGAGGAATTATTTTAGGTGTGAATGGGCCTCTCAAAAGCGAGGTTGCACAAGGACTCTACAGGTTTGACTCCTTGGTAGAATGCAGACTTACCAAACACAAGGCCCTGGGGGATTTCCAGCAGCACCCCACCCACCCTGAATTCAACTAGATGTTATCTGTAACAGACTCACTCCAGATCTGAAGACATGAGTAGTTTGCAACTGAAAAGAAAGGAAGGAATACCCCAGGATGAGAGAGCAAGGTGGCTGGAACACAGTCAGATGCAAGGGACATGAAAGCAACAAGGTGACAGAGGGCAAGGCCCCCCGTATTCTAATACCTCTCAGAACTTTAAGAAAATGTAATTTTTAAACATTTATGCATCTAGTAACAGACCATAAAAGTATGAAGCAAAAACCTGACAGAGGGCTGGGGAGATGGCTCAGGGGTCAAGGTGCTTGCCTGGGAAGATCCAGGTTCGATCCTCAGGACCCACGTAAACCAGATGCACAAAGGGGGCGCACACATCTAGAGTTCATTTGCAGTGGCTGGAGGCCCTGGTGAACCCTCCTCTCTCTCTCTCTCTCTATATATATATATATATACATATATCTGTCTCCCACTCGCTCTTGCTCCCTCTCTCTCACTCTTGCGCTCCGTCTCTCTCTCTCTCTCTCAGATAAATAAATAAAAATTTAAAATCCTATCAGAATTGAGGGGATAAACACACAAGTCTTCCTCTCTCCACAATGGCCAGCAACAACAGCATACATGGTATTTCTCACTGTTCATGAGACCTTTTATGGAGGGTAGAAAGATGTGTTTCGGTGCTAATTAAATAAACAGACTGATGCAAGCATATGAAGAAATGTTACTCAGCCTCATACAGAAGGAGATTCCTCTCTAATCCATGACATGAATGCAATTCAGGATCCTTATGCTAAGCGAAAACATAAAGTCACAGGAGACAAATTCTGTTTCTACGCAGATTCAGAGAAACAGAAAGTGGATGCGATTGCCACTTGCAGGAGGCAGGAAGAAAGGAATGGGGGGGGCTACTGTTTAGGGTTACAGGTCTTCAGTTTTATAGAATAAAATAAAAGAGCTCTGGAGGCTGTAATGATCACAGCGCAATAGTGTGTGTTCATTCTAAGGCACCGAAATTAAAACTTCTCAAGATGGAAAATACGATGCATGTGCATAGCCACAGTGAAACCATTAGGAAGTAGAACCAAAGCCTGCCTATAATCTTCCATATCATATATTAAAGCACAACACAAAATACATGAAACACAGAAATAAAGATGATCTGGAGTTCCTTAAATTCAATTTTTTTTCTGTTTGTCATAGAGAAAGCATCACCCTAGCACTGTAAAAAAAAAAAAAGAAAGAAAAGAAAAACTAGAACGAATGTGAAAATTTAAAATAAATGAAAAGGAGAAAAATGGAAAGAAAAAAACAATAAGGAGAAATGGACAAACAGAGTGTTGGGGACTGTTGGGGTCTGTGGGTTGAGCTGATGGTGCAATGCTTGCCTGTCCTGTGTGAACCCCTGAGTTCAAACACCAAAGTCACCAAGGAGAAAAGCTGCAGCTTCTTCTGGAACTAAATGATGGCCCAGAAATCATGATTATAGCACCAACTACTGAAAACTGAACATGGAGCTATGTGCATAATAAACCATAGAAACTTGAAATAAACAACAAAAAAGAAGAAAGACCATTGATAAAGGAAAACCAAGCCACAGACTGGAATAATACAATGTTAACATGATATGTATTTTTGTATACAAAGCAGCATATATAAATATATGTATATATAAGAACAAATAAATAGCAAGAAGATAATTAAATGTTGGGATCACATTTCATACATGTTTTTGTATTCAATATCATTATTCCTCACAGAAACAAAAATCAAAACTATAATAAGATACTACCAATATTGTACATTCACCAACTCAACTAAAATTAAGACTCTTTTTGACAATATCACAAATCAGAACAAATGCAGAGAAACCAGGATTCTCGTTTCTGGCTGGTATCAATGAAAATTAATGTTACCCCTTTGGCCACATTATCTGGAGCTCAATTATAGCCCAGCAATCATAATTCTAGCTACAATTACTAGAATGCATGTATAAAACTCACATTCAATTGTAATAGCAAAAAAAGAAAAGAAAACAGAACAAATAGCCATCAAGACGAGAATAAGATAACCATACGGTTGAGTATGCTGACAGTCTCAGAAGACAAGAGCAGAGTACGTGTTAGCCGAGGCAAGAACAGAGATGGCTTCTCCAAACACGACAACATCACGTTGTGCAAAAGGAGCCACACAACACACAATTCTACTTCCATAAAGTGAGAGAATGGGCAAAACCAAGAATGGCAGTAGCCTGTGAATGGACAAAAGTTTAGTGTGAAGAGACAGGAGACTTCTCTTTTTTATGAGAGAGGGAGAGAGGTAAATGGCACGCCAGGGCCTCTAGCCACTGCAATCAAACTCCAGACTGAGAGAGGTCTTTCATTTTAGAGAGAGAAAATGGGTATGTCAGAGCCTTCAACCATTGCAAACGAACTCCAGACCCATGCACCACCTTGTGCATCTGGCTTACATAGATCCTGAGGAATCAAACATAGGTCCTTCAGATTTCCAAGAAAGTGCCTTAACCACTAAGCCATTTTTCCAGCCCGTGAGAGACTTTGTAATAATGTGTTGTAAACCAGGCATGGTGACACATGCCTTTAAGCCCAGTACTTGGGAGGCAGAAGTAGGAGGATTGCTGTGAGTTCAAGGACAGCCTGAGACTACATAATGCCTTCCAGGTCAGCTTGGGCTAGACCAAGACTCTACCTCAAAAAACTAAAAACAAAAGAAAAGAATGTGTTTTATATCAAGGTTCACATGGTGGCAAAAAAATGTACAGTAGGGATTGTACACTTACAATGTCATGTTTTGGGCTGGAGAGATGGCTGAGTGATTAATAAGATGCTTACCTGAAAGTCCCACATAAGCCAGATGCACAGTGATGCAAACGTGCAAAGTCGCACATGCTCACAAGGGGGTGCACACATCTGGAGTCAATTGCAGTGGCTGAGGTCCTGGCATGCCAATTCTCTCTCTCTCTTTCTCTCTGTCTTTTTTTTTAAAAAGGACAATCTATTAAGGCTTGCCTCAAAAAAACATAATGTTTTATCACCATGTGTTATAACTATCTTCCTGTTGCTGGGACAAAAACACTTGATCAGAAGCAGTTTGCGGTTTACAGACTCAAGGGGAAGCTCCATGATGGCCAGGGAAAGCATGGCATGAGCAGAAGCTGGACAACTCTTCTGCCACACCAGGTGGACCATAGCAGCAGGAGAGTGTGCCAAACTCACAGTGGCAAGCTAGGGACTAATACACCTGAAGATCCACCCCCAGTGACACACCTCCTCCATCAACTCCATCAAGGATACACCTCCAAAGGAGCTTTCAATTGGAGACCAAGTATTGAGAATATATAATTTGGGAGGGGGGGCACAAAATTCAAACCACCACACCATGTTTTGTAATTTTTTTTTTCTTTTTTTAATGTTTTATTTTATTTATTAGACACAGAGAGAGAGAGAAAGACAGAGAGAGAATGCAAAGGGGCACTCCAGGTCTTCCAGCCACTGCAAACAAACTCGAGATGCACGCACCACCTTGCACATCTGGCTTTACCTGGGTCCTGCGGAATCGAACCTGGGTCCCTTGGCTTTGCAGGTAAGCACCTAAACTGCTAAGCCATCTCTCCAGACCCTGTAATTCTTTAATTTAACTTTCTTCATTGTCATTCTGGCATTTTTAGTACAAATTGTTTTGGTGGATTCACATCACCACCCTCCCTTATGCCAAATACCCCTCTCGGACTCCCAATTCGTTTCACCCCGGTATCTCCCCCCCCCCAGCTTTTGTTAATAAGTCACATGTATCCTATCATCTTCCTCTGATCTCTCCCCCAGTTTAGCTTTTGCTTTATAGGTTTTACACACATTTGACCCCTATGCATACATAGTCACAGATATTTACACATCCCCTTAACCACTAAAGCCATCTCTCCAGCCCCTAAGCTACGTATCAAAGAGAACGGGTAGTTTTGTTTTCTTTTGTTTTCTGAGTTTGTCACTTCGTTAATATCTCTTCCATGCCCATCCGTTTTCCTGCAACCTTCGGCAATACCATCTTTTATAATGTTCAAGACTCACGACCGAGAAGGCTAACGGAGATGGAACTGAGGCTGTTTTAAGCGTCAGTCTGTGTAATAAAGCTGCTGAGATTTCTGCCTTGGTAAAGTTGGGCAGCATAGAGTCTACAAGGAGCAGACATGAGGCTTGTTTTGGGACAAGACATGACAGAGTAATGAGCACACATGGTTTACACGTCTTAAATCACCTCTCCTGGTCGCTGAAAGCATAGCAAGCTAAATTTGCATGCTGTTTGAAAATTGGGGCATTCAGCCTTGCAACGTCCCTCTGAGAAGTTTGCTACTGGTGAGCTCTGTCCTGAGGGTGCTGAGTGATATCATGACGACTTGATTTCATCAATCCATCCATCTCTTCGCAAAGCGTCCTCAAATAATTACATTTTCTCTTATTTTCATATTACCTCAGAAAACCCCACAGATGACAGAGCACTAATAAAACAGCACACAAAGCAGGCTTGTTGTTTCTAGATGATCAGTAAAGGACAATAAATATGACAAAAGCATGTCTAGGCAAATATATACAGTCACGAATATCAACCACTCACTCTCCAAGCTCCACCCCCCTGCCCCACACACGCTGACCTTATCAACCCAAGTAGATGGCTTCCCATTTTCAGAGGAAAATTAAGAGCAGTCAACATGTCATTAACAAAGATAGGGGCTGGAGAGATGGCTTAGTGGTTAAGGCGCTTGCCTGCAGAGCCAAAGGATCCCAGTTCGATTCTCCAGGAGCCACCTAAGCCAGATACACAAGGAGATGCATGCGTCTGGAGTTTGTCTGCAGTGGCTGGAGGCCCTGGTGTGCCCATTCTCTCTCTCTTTCTCCCTTCCTCCCTCCCTCAAATAAATAAAAATAAAATATTTAACAAAAAAAAAGACAGAGAAACAGATACATATTTGCATATGAAAGAGGACAACTCATAGGCTCCCTGGCTGATGTCCTATCGTGAGTATCTTCAGTGTCGTCTCCTACACGGGTTCACTCATTATTACGTGTGTGCAGGAGATGTCATGTATGTGGGGGTGCACATATATACATGTGCTCATGCATGTGGAAGCCAGAGGTCAATATCAGGTGCCTTCTTCACTTACTCTCCTCCTTCTGATTTTTTTTAATCACTCTTTTTATTTATTTATTTGAGAGCGACACAGGGAGAAAGACAGATAGAGGGAGAGAGAGAGAATGGGCACGCCACAGCCTCCAGCCACTGCAAATGAACTCCAGACGCGTGCGCCCCCTTGTGCATCTGGCTAACGTGGGTCCTGGGGAACCCAGCCTCGAACCGGGGTCCTTAGGCTTCACAGGCAAACATTTAACTGCTAAGCCATCTCTCCCACCCTCCACTTTCGATTGTGAGACAGGTTCTCTTGCTGAACCTGCAGCTCACTGGTTGAACTAGGCTGGCTAGCTAGCAAGTCCCAGGGACCTATCTCCGCCTCCCCAGGGCTGGTATTACAGGGGTGCGGCCACCATGCCAGGCTCTAATGTGGGTACTGGGCATCCAAAGCCAGGTCCTCATGTTGACATGCTACCCACTAAGCCTGGTCTGTGTTCATTGCTCTGAGTCAACCTCCAGGATGGTTGATACCATCTTCCTGTGATATAAATTTTATGCCTCAAAATAATCCTTGTCACCCATATTATTGAGTTTTCTAGAAGCAGTTACTGACATAAAAACTCCTGGGAAGGTACTCTGTAGCCGAGCACCTCCGGAATAAAACAATGAGAGAGGGTCGGGGAGTGCTGAGAGGCCCCCATGTGCAAAGACAGTGGCCAGACAAGACCTGAGAGAGACTGCTGAAGTTCAACCCCCCGGATCCACATCAAGAGCTGGGCATGGCAGTCACATCTATAACCCCAGACTTATGGGGAGAAGAGACCCCCCCAGAAGGGGCAATGAAAAAAAAAAAAAGAAAACCAAAAGCTCAGTAAGAGAAGTGGATTCAAGTAAAAATGGGTAGAGGGCTGGAGAGCTGGCTTTGTGGTTAAGGCGTTTGCCTGCAAAGCCTACGGACCTAGGTTCAACTCCCCCGAACTCATGTGAGCCAGATGCATAGGCCACCATTCTGACACAAGCCCACCTTGTCCCAGGTGCTGAAGACAAACTGGCAGACTTGCTTCTCGGCGTATCTTTCATTTCCTCTTATCCCAGTCTATCTCAATCGCATCCGTGCTTTTTCAATTTTGCTTTCACACGGGAATCACGCGGGGGCTTTTAAAAATTACGAATGCTTGGGTTCCACACCAAACCTTCCTGATTTTATGAGTCCCATAGTAAGGCCTAGAATATTAGAGTTTACTTTTTAATTCTCCCTCGGGTCATTCTACTGTACTCCAAAATTTTACATCACCATACTTACAACTCTATGAGCTTGATATTCCTTTCATTTTCTAAGGAAAAATATACCCAGACTTCTTTCTTATTTACTGTAGTTTTTCTTGCAGGCTGTGTTTAGCACTGGATGAAACTGCCTGTAGGCTAAAGTATGTGATGCTCTCGGGCAGGACAAGGGGGCAGCAGCGAGGCACCCAGAACTCTGAGTTAAATTAGTAAAATCAACACATAACTAATGATATCTGATATCTGAGGAGACAGCCTTTAAAGATCTTAGATTACAAAGGCAAAAATAGGCCCTGGGTATAACCTAACTAATAGTGGAAATATGGCTACAGATTAAATTTGTCGGTATTGATGGAATGGTCACAGTAGGAGAGGCTAACTGGTAACCATGGAGCCAGAATGTGCTGTAATTTATTTAGCATGCATAGTGAATGGAGCTAAGGACAGAACAATATTTCTAATAGCTAAAAAGGTCTTTTCCACTGTAGTTTCACCAAGTGTCTCCAAAAGCATCTCTGGAAGAGCCTCGTAGTCTCCAAATAGCTTGATGACTAATAAACGTCCTGAGCATGATTGGGTGCTGGGATATACCCGTGGGTACCAATCACAACAGAAGGAACAATTCAAACTGTGAAAGAATAAATCCACCTAGGGACAGATGAGCTGATCAGGCAATGGGCATAATCAATTGGCTTATTGGTCTTTAATTCAGATGCCAAGTCCTGATATCATAAGCTTCAAACTCAGCTGTGGCCAAAAAGTAGTTGTTGGGCTGGAGAGACAGCTTAACGGTTAAGGTGATTGCCTGGGAAGCCTAAGGACCCAGGTTCGACACCCCAGGTCCCACGTAAGTCAGATGCATAAGGTGGCGCATGTGTCTGGAGTTTGTTTGCAGTAGCTGGAGACCCTGATGTGCCCATTCTCTCTCTGTCTGCCTCTCTGTCATAAGTAAATAAATAAATAAATAAATAAATAAATAAATACATTTTTTAAGTAACGGTATTTCTCTTACTGTGCCTAATCCTTGCCTCAAAGCCCATTCTTTCCTGGTGGTGAATAAGCAAATCAGCCTCCTCAAAGAATTTTTTCAGGCAAGCCAATGTTCCTCTGTCATGATGATTTCTCAAGTGAGATCAAACTCCTCGCTTCTATCTAGGCAATAACTAAAAGAGCAGATGATTGGCCATGTGGCATCATTCTGAGGACATCAGTCAAGGCAATACTGAAGATTGCTTTGCAGCAACTGTTTGTACAAGCTAATGTCCTCTGCTGACGAGCAAGTGAGTAGGAACGGAAGTTGCCCCTGGGCCTTCTAAAGGTTGGAATTACATAATTACAAAATATCGTCAAGAGCATCATTAGCAAGTGTTCCCTGCAAATCCATTCTGTGTCCAAACCTTGACAATTCCCTCCACCTACCTCCAGCGACCTGTGCACTATAAGGAGGTAAGTCTTGGTTATCTAATGAAGTAAAGCGTCTAAAAATCAATGGCTTACTAAAATGATCAATTTACCATGGACATGGCCTGTGGATCAGATCATCAGGAGCTGTGAGCGGTTTTACTGACTGATTTAGACTTGTTGGGTGGTGTTGGGCTACTGGCTGGACAGGTTTGGAAATCCAAGATGGCTCCATTTCACACCTCTGTGGTCTTGCTGGGAATGGATGGTGACTTTCTTGAACTGAGTCTCTATTTTGCATCTCTAGATGGTCATGGGGTCACCGTACTCAGACTCTCCAGAAGTGTGGTCAGATTTCTCCTAAGGTGAGGGAGCTGGTTCCTCTGACAAAGCGTTGTAAGAGACCTAAGCAAAAGCTTCAAGTCATGCTAGTAAGAGCTTATATTCATAAATGCTCAATTCTCTTGTATTGCATTTGACAAGAAAGCCATCAGGCCATGATAGTTCCAAGAGGAGGAAGATTAGACTCTGTTGTTGTTGTTGTTGTTGTTTTTAAATTTATTTATGTATTTATTTTGCTTTTTCGAGGTAGGGTTTCACTCTAGCCCAGACTGCCCTGGAATTCACTATGGAGTCTCGGGGTGACCTGGAATTCACAGTGATCCTCCTACCTCTACCTCCCAAGTGCTGGGATTAAAGGCGTGTGCCACCAGGCCCAACAAGGGTCACAATTTTATTTTATTTATTTATTTTTTGGTTTTTCGAGGTAGGGTCTCACTCTAGCTCAGGCTGACCTGGAATTCATTATGTAGTCTCAGGGTGGCCTCAAACTCATGGCAATCCTCCTACCTCTACCTTCCAAGTGCTGGGACTAAAGGAGTGTGCCACCATTCCTGGCTTATTTTTATTTATTTATTTATTAAAGACAGAGAGAAGGAGAGAGAATGAGTATGTCAAAACGTCCGGCCACTGCAAATGAACTCCAGACACATATGCCACTACGTGCATCTGGCTTGCATGGGTACTGGGGAATCGAACCTGGGTCCTTAGGCTTCGCAGGCAAGTGCCTTCACCACTAAATCATAGACTCTGTTTTTGAAGGGGAATTAGTCAAGAATTCCTGGCCATACTTAATCTTAGTGGGAGAGCTTTCCCAAGCTCCTCTGGGGCTCATAAGAAACTCAGCAAGTGTCTTGCCATGGGAAACAGGGCTTGAATGGATACACTGATGAATGACTCTTCTTATACACCTAGTATTTACACCAGAATGCTGGAATTCTCACTTATCTCTCCCCCCCTCCTCTCCCCCACCCCCACACTGTACTCAGGACAGATGAAGAATAAGATCTCTTAGGAAAGCCTAACAGAACCACAGGTAAAAGGAATTGAATGAGGGAAGAAAAAAAAAATCACCCCCCATAATTGTTTCAAAATGTTTTCCTGTCAGTTTTATAAATGAGCCTTTTGGCTTTTACATTAGTCATTCTTGTGAGCACATTTGTTCCTTCCCTGCCCTGACATGCTGGGCGCTGATTAAATCGAGAGCATTGGGAAAACGGAATGGCTGAACCTGCAAAGCCGAGAACCTAACCGCTCACCGGCCTAACAGATCTCTAACAAGGGCCCTCTCCGGGGCTCCCGCTGTAACTTCCAATTGCCTTTTATGTAAGGGATATGTAACTGATGCATAGTGCATATATTACGTAAATTTAACCCTGTAAGGCACATTACCGCTTCTGTGTTGCACACAGAGAATCTGAGGCGTGGGGAGGTTTTAGCAACGTGCAGGTCACAGAGTAACTGTATTTCAACTTAAGCAATAGCAGTTTTGGAGCTCTTCAGTGTTGCGTTATTGTTGACCTGTTAATGTTTGGCCTTGGCCTTCGAGATAGGATGCCACACTGTCGTCCAAGCTCGCCTGGAACTTACTGGGTAGTTCAGGCTGTCCTCAAGTTTGCAGTCATCTCCCTGTCCTGTACTCCTGAGTCCCAGGATGATACACCTGAGCCACCACACCCGGTGCAAATTTTTGTTTTAAAAACAGCAAGAATAAAATTCTATAGTTACAACTGCTTGGTGAGAAAACAATATGGGTTGAACATTTTTATGACACTGAATCTTGGTCGTAGTCATATATGCTTAGTAAGGTTTTATTTTAATTTTTTTTTTTTTTGAGAGTGACAGACACAGAGAGAAGGACAGATAGAGGGAGAGAGAGAGAATGGGCACGCCAGGGCTTCCAGCCTCTGCAAATGAACTCCAGACGCGTGCGCCCCCTTGTGCATCTGGCTAACGTGGGACCTGGGGAACCGAGCCTCGAACCGGGTCCTTAGGCTTCACAGGCAAGCGTTTAACCGCTAAGCCATCTCTCCAGCCCAAGGTTTTATTTTAAACATCTATTTGCTAAAAGTCTTTTGCAGCCAGGTGTGGTGATGCATCTCTTTAATCCCAGCACTTGGGAGGCAGAGGTAGAAGGATCACCATGAGTTTAAGGCCACCCTGAGACTACGTAGTGAATTCCAGGTCAACCTGAGCTAGAGTGAGACCCTGCCTCAATAAACGAAAAATTTTAAAAAAGCAATCGATTATATAAAGACAAAATGACCTGAACCCTGTCTATTTTCCTCATCATTAAAGAACAAATGTCAAAAATTATGTTTGGGAATGGAGAGATGGCTTAGCGATTAAGGTGCTTGCCTGAGAAACCTAAAGACCCAGGTTTGATTCTCCCGTACCCACACAAGCCAGATGCACAAGGTGACACATGTGTCTGGAGTTCATCTGCAGTGGCTGGGGGTCCTTGTGCACTCATTCTCTCTCCCCTCCTCTATTCATCTCTCTCTCTCTCTCTCTCTCTCTCTCAAATAAATAAATATATGTTTACAATTTTTAATTTCTAACTTTCAGAGATGTCAAATCCATTGGGATTTTTTTTTTCTTTTGAGGTAGGGTCTCACTCTAGCTCAGGCTGACCTGGAATTCACTATATAGTCTCAGGGTGGCCTTGAACTCAAGGCGACCCTCCTACGTCTGCCTCCCGAGTGCTGGGTTAAAGACGTGCTCCACCACGCCTGGCTTCACTGGGCATTTCTTGAAAAGAAAAGTAACAACCTATGGATTGAGTATCATTCGCTCTACATCGATGGGGAAATGCTTCTTTTGTCTTTACTGAGATCATTAATACCTGAACACACCTCAGTTTGATCGTATTCCTATCACACATTCCTCTTTGGTCCCTTCTCCCCACCCCATTCCACTGAGGACCCTTCTCTGTCCAAGTAGTCCTTCTTCTGTTATGTTGTCTCATTCCTTCTCTCCTCCTCCATGCTCAATGCCAAATGTTGATGGGCTCAGAACAGCACAGGCCCAGTAGGTACAGACCAGCACCATGATTCGTGAGTGCCCCAGTGGTTCAGGTTTGGAGGACAGAGCCCCAAAATACTTCTTCACATCCTTTGGCTCTTACATACTTTCTGAACCCTCTCCCACAATGTCCCCCACATGCTGGAAGAAAGTCATCTCTATTACTATTCCCACCAGAGGTCAGAGAACACTGCAGAGGAAGAGGAAGAAAGAACAAGTGTACTTCTGTTCCCACTAACCAGAGAAGCTTCTCTATGGAGATAACAGGAGACACTGAGAAAACTCAACAATGCATCAAAGGTGAAAATGTGGGCTGGAGAGATGGCTTAGCGGTTAAGCGCTTGCCTGTGAAGCTTAAGGACCCCGGTTCGAGGCTCGGTTCCCCAGGTCCCACATTAGCCAGGTGCACAAGGGGGCGCACGCGTCTGGAGTTCGTTTGCAGAGGCTGGAAGCCCTGGCGCACCCATTCTCTCTCTCTCCCTCTATCTGTCTTTCTCTCTGTGTCTGTCGCTCTCAAATACATAAATTTAAAAAAAAAAATTAAAAAAAAGGTGAAAATGTTTCTTTAAGTCATGCTAACAAGCTGCTTTCTTTACATTCATGACACATCTCATATCAGCTGAAGTTAACTTGCCCAATCCCCAGCTGTGAACTATAAAAAGAAAGTATGAGGGACTGGAGAGATTGCTCAGTGGTTAAGACGCTTGCCTGCAAAGCCTAACAACCTGGGTTCGATTCCCCAGTACTCACGTAAAGTCAGATGCACAAAGCGGATTGTGCATCTGGGAATTTGTTTGCAGCAGTTACAGGCTCTGCTGTGCCCATTCTCTTTCTCTGTCTCTGCCCCCCCCCCCCCTGCTTGAAAATAAATAAATATTTTTAAAGTATCAGGCTGGGGCTGGAGAGAAGGCTTAGTGGTTAAGCACTTGCCTGTAAAGCCTAAGGACGCCAGTTCAAAGCTCGATTCCCCAGACCCACATAAGCCAGATGCACAAGGTGGTGCATGTATCTGGAGTTCGTTTGCAATAGCTGGAAGCCCTGGTGTGCCCATTCTCTCCCTCCCTCCCTCTCTCTCTCTATCTCCCTCTCCCTCATTCTTTCTGTGTCTCTCAAATAAATAAATAAAAATAAACAAAAATTTTTAAAAAAGCATCAGGCTTGAACAGATTAAATCTACAATATTAAAATGAAAATGAAGCTTACATTGCGAATCACAGCTGCTAAAATAAATAAAATATGGTGTCTCCCCCAAACAAAAGCCAATGAAAAGACCCAATTAAAATAAAATCAACCACAAAAATCATGTGACTAATATTAATACATTGTCTTCTGAGTCTACTACAAATGTAAAACTTGAATTTTGAAATTCAGTTATTAAATGTAAAAATTCATTTCTCTTGCTGAAACAGTCTGTTTTTTGATGCTGTAAAGAAAAATAATATGTAAGCAGAACACAGATATCAAAAGGTAGAAGGAAGCAGATTGACACTGAATTCTATCCAAAATATGAATGCATTTCCAGCAGTACTCTTTGGGGATTCTGGCCCCAATTGGTCACCAAAGCTATTCGGCACTTCTCAATCACAATCCATCCTTCTCTATTTCAATATCTTTATCACTTTCTACCCATCCCCCATGCACACACTTGTAACACACTTGTAGGTTTCAACCTATGTTAAACTGATGTAATTCCAACCTTACCACCCATAACCTGAACCTTAAGATGGGTGTCCTCAGATATAGTCTCTGGACTGACTACTTGTGCCTTGATGCAGAAAGGGAACGTATACACCCCACGGGCAGATCCACACACATAAACACAGCTCTGCTCTTAGCCACTTGAACCTTCAAAATTTCCCCAGTGAATCACAAAGTATTGTTGTGCTTATAAAATAATAACTAAAGGCTGGAGACATGGCTTAGCAGTTAAGCGCTTGCTTGTGAAGCCTAAGGACCCCAGTTCAAGGCTCGGTTCCCCAGGACCCACATTAGCCAGCTGCACAAGGGGACGCACGCATCTGGAGTTCGTTTGTAGTGGCTGGAGGCCCTGGCGTGCCCATTCTCTCTCTCTCTGCCTCTTTCTCTGTCACTTTCAAATAAATAAATAAATAAAAATAATATATTTAAAAATAAATAAAACAATAATTAAATATGTAAAATTTGGCAATTATGAAGCATACCAATAAGTGATCTGTTATTAAATAATATATATATACATATATGCATATATATTCAATACAGAACTAGTATTTGGAAGTGTCAGTTCCTTTTCACCTTCATATGTACTTAAAATATTAAACAAGCAACTGGAGTTACTTTTTAAAAGATAGAAATTAATTTCTTACACATTTCCTGGAACGTAAGTCCCAGAAGATTTGGAACTTTGCTTGGATGGACAGATGGATGGAAGGAAGAAGGAAGGGTGTTGAGAAATGCTAGTTATCTGTGGCTGACGTCACAAAGTCCTTTCACAAAACCAGTGTTCTGGACCCAAGAACTGAAAAATCACATTTCCTCTTAGATACCTGAAAATATAATATATCTACTCCAGCCATATAAAAGACTGATGAAATTCATGGGCTGGGGAAATCCAAAAATAAGCTCAGTAAAAGTCCCATTTGTTCACTCTGAGTTTTATACTTTGGTTAAATGCCTGCCTTTCTGTGGTGGTAGTTAATCTTAATTGTCAGCTGGATTGGATCTAGAGTCACCTAGGAGATAAGTCTCTGAAAATGTATGTGGGAGAGTCTCTAGACTGAGTTAGCTGAGGAGGGAAGACCAGCCCTTTTTACTTTGAGATCCATGGTCTGGGATGTGGGGGGAGTTGGTAATCAAAATCCAGTATATTGTGAATAAGCCACATGATAACCTACTTTTTTTGGATAATGGCACACCCAGAGGCCACACACTAGAAAAATTTCAGTGCTAGGGATGGGATATCTTCCAGTTGTTCCAGTGAGTTGTTGGCCAGGAAGGTTCGTGATGCCGTAAAATTATTACAGGCTATTGCCCAAAGCTCTTAGTTTCCTACCAGGAACAGATGATAAGATCCTAATACTGAAGATTCCACATGCCTGGGCTGCAAGGTCACTGAGAAATCAACTGGGGCTGAGCTGAAAACCTTCTCCAGGTAGACCAGCTGACTGAAAGCTGGGAAAAGCTGCACTGTATGCAGCCCTATGGGAGACAGAAGCTACCAGTGGTGAAAACAGTGGACACAGCAAGCCTCAAGCTTGGCCACACAGGCCAAATGAGACAACGGGGGCAGTGTGACATGTCTGTTATGGGGGAAACCAACTTCTCTCTAACTGGACTGGAGACCAGCTCTATGGGAAGGGAATACATGCCTGGTACTGAAAACCTAATCAAAAGCCTATGGTGGGGGAGGTCATGAGCGTCAGGAGTGTAATGCCTGCTCCTGTCTGGCTAAATGCATATATTTTGCTCAGCAAACTGCCCTGTAAGCACTTTGCTTAGTACTCATACCCATATATTACTGCTAGTCTCACTTCTGGTTAGAGAAGCTTCTCTTTTCAGATGGTGGTGACAACTGGGATGACTCAAAAGGCACCACAGTGCTCAGAAGAAGTGACAGAGGAGTGCTCAGCTCTAAAACAGCCCTATCACACCTTCCAAGGCTCAGGGTCTATTGCAGAAGAGGTGGCGGAAAGAATGTAAGAGCCAAAGGAAGGGTAGGACTGCTTACGATGCAATCGACCAGACGGAAACTGGCCTTAATATCCATGACCTCACAGTGCCTAGAAGTACCTACACAAGACCTTCATAATAGGAGGAAAAGATGATGACATCAAAATAAGAGAGTGACTAAGGGAGAGGAAGGGGATATGGTGGGGCGTAGACCTCCGAAGGGGAAAGTGGGAGAGGGGAGGGAATTATCATGGTTTATTTTCTGTAAGGAAGTTGTCAGTAAAAAGGAAAAATAAAAGGAAGTGAAGTTTAACAAAAGAAGGAATGCTCTCATGAAATTACCACCCTTTGAGGGGAGGGTCTTTATGATGATTGATAGGGCTGTTTTGAGTCTCTCGTCCTGCACAAACCCCTCCTTCATGCTTTGGAAGGAGTCCCAACACATTAATTCACCAAAAGGAAAGAAGAGAAAGAAAAAGGAGGGAGGAGGGAGCTGCGCATCAGCATGCATCTCTCTGCTTTCTGACTGCAGATAACAGAGTGACCATGCCATGCTGGGCTGCCTCCACTTTCAGGGTCCACTGCATCCCTTCAAACTGAAAGCCAACGTGGACCCTCTTCCTTCCTCCAGATGCCCACGTCAGGTACTTTGTCGCAGAAACAAGAAAGGTAAGTGATACGTAATCTCACCCTCAATTCTCACCTGGTAAGTAAGGAACAACGTTTCAGTATCTGCTACGAGGTACTTAAAATCGCCCCCCCAGATTCACGTGATCTCAAAGCCCTATCTTCAGTATGATTTTTTCGAAAAAAAAAAAAAATGCCGTAACAAAACCTAATCCTCTACATGCCAATTAAAAAAATAATAATTCTGGAGCTGGAGAGGTGGCTTAGCAGTTAAGGTGTCTGCTGACAAAGCCTAAGGATCTATGTTCGACTCTTCAGATCCCACATAAGCCAGATGCACGAAGGTGAGGCGAATTCAAGGTCGCACATGCCCACTAGGTGGTGCAAGCATCTGGAGTTCAATTTCAGTGGCTGAGGCCCTGGTGCACCAATTCTCTCTGTGTCTCTGTCTCTTGCTTGCTCTCTCTCTAAAATTAAAATACATATATATTAAATATATAATATATATAATATATAAATAACATATGTAAAATATATATTATATATATATATATATATCTTTAGAGAAGAAATAAATTCTGTCATCACTTTGAACTTGGGAATTAAAACATCTAAAACATTAAGGGGAAGAAAATATCTGTTGTTTAAGTCATCTGGTGTGTGTCATGTTGTTATGACAGCCAGCGAAGCTTATTAGTCTACATCTCAATGAGCATTTGGACTACAAACTAAGTGTACACTTAGCTCATAGATCACAAGGAATGTCTGTCTGTAAGTTCTAGCTGATATTATTGTCAAGAGGTAGTTCTCCATGAGTGACACTTCTGCTCATCTTAGTAGAAACAGAAGTCAGGGTGAGGGGAGGGATGACCATTATCTTTTCCTGGATATACAGCACACAGCCATAGAAGATGGGGAAGGATGATGTTGCCCTGTGGCGAGGAGGTAAGGCTTGCTTATTGTCTGTGATGAAGAAGAGTGTCTCCTTTGGAGCACAGACTGCTTGGCTTTGCTGATCCTGTTACAGAGCCTTGTTCTCTAGGCTTAGAGTTCCTCAGCTGTGATGGGAACCCACTCTGTGTTGAGCAAATATGAAGTGGGGGACTCCATAGAACTCAGGGTTAAAGGAAGCTGGCACAGACAGGAAGCTCATGCTGAATATAACGCAGTAATAGGCACTGTCTTTTTTACCCAGATCCTCTTGCTTTGTGACAGATCCACACAACTTTGCTAAGCTCATGTGTTTCCTTATAAGTAAGATAAAATTCATATCTTTCAGTTAATGGCGCATAATATTTTTACTTTTAATACTGGTCTTTAAAGAGCAAAAGCATGAAGAAGAAAATAATTTCAAAGCTGGGCGTGGTGGCACATGCCTTTAATCCCAGCACTCGGGAGGCAGAGGTAGGAGGATCGCTGTGAGTTCGAGGCCAGCCTGAGACTATATAGTGAATTCCAGGTCAGCCTGAGCTAGAGTGAGACCCTACCTCAAAAAACAAAAAAAAAAGAAAGAAAGAAAGAGAGAAGGAAAGAAAGAAAGAAAATAATTTCAGGGCTAGGGGGATAGCTCAGGGATTAAATGTGCTTGCTTGCAAAGCCTGACAGCCTGGGTTCAATTCCCAGCACCCACATATCACTACATTGCACGAAGTAGCACAGGCATCTGGAGTTGGTTTGCAGTAGCAGGAAATCCTGATGTGCCGATATTCACTCCGTCTGCTTTTCTCAATAAATAAATAATAAATAAAATATTTTTTTAAAAATATGAAAGTATTTTAAAATGTGTCTTCTTTGGTGGGAAAAATATAAAGTGCAATCTTATAAAAAGTAGTTACTTTGGAATTAAGAAGTGTTTAATAATACGGCCATTTTGGGGCTGGAGAGATGGCTCAACTACTAAGCCACTTGCCGACAAAGTCTAACAACTATGTTCAATTCTCCAGTACCTATATACAGCCAGCCACACAAAGTGGAACATGAATCGGGAGTTTGTTTTTCAGAGGCTCGAAGCCCTGGCACACTCATATTCATTCTCTCTCTCTCTCTCTTTCTCTGTCTCTTTCTGCTTACAAATAAATAAAAATAAATAAATATATAGAAACTTCAGAAACCACAAGGCAACTGTTCAGTAGGAAGTATTTTCAAAAGTAACCCACTTAGCTGATTCTTCTGTCCAATATTTCTTTTGCTCAGTTCTACAAAATTTCATTTCATCCAACAATTGCCTTATATATCTTTTCTCTTGCCAGCCAACTTTCGCTGAAGCATTATTTCCCCTGTCTTCCTTTCCCACAGTTTAACTAACTCTTGAATCAGTGTCAGTATGGCTTGCCTCAACAACTGCACTCTGTGGTTTTGGAAAGGTTTCTGTGACCTACTCTGACAGTAATGGCATTTGTTCTGTCATTTGACTCTTTAGCATTTAACATTGTTAAATTCTTTCTCTGTGGTGTGTGGAACGCTGCACCATTCTAAAGATGCCTCTACGTTCTTGGTCCCTTTCCTCTGCTCAATATCAACTCAGGCCTTCAAAGGTTCAATTCCTCGAGGTTCCATGAGTCCTGATCTCTTCTTGGTCTATTATCTTTTCCTAAATTATCTCCTTGGCATTCATTCCCATGCTTACTCACCCATCAGTCAATCACAAATTAATTCCTTAACCACACTTCTCTCCAATCTGAAGTCTGGAATCTTAACATTCCTTCTTGGATTTCTCAGGCACATCTCAAGCCTTGCTTGGGGTGGGGGGGGGGTGAACATACTGACAATCCCAGCACGTGGGAAGCTATGTAGCAAGACTCTGTTGCAAAACAAATCATAAAGGTATCTCAAATTAAATGTAACTAAATCCAAGGTCTTTGGTGCTTCTCCTCAATACTGTTCCGGCAGATACACACACACACACACACACACACACGCACACACACACACACACACACACACACACACACACACACACAGAGAGAGAGAGAGAGAGAGAGAGAGAGAGAGAGATCGCACTTTCCTGTACTTTTGAAAACAGGAAACCCCCAAGACATCTTCTGCTCCTCCATCTTCTACTTTCCTCTACAAAACCAACTTCTTTTTTTAAAAAAATTTTTATTTATTTGAGAGCGACAGAGACAGAGAGAAAGACAGATAGAGGGAGAGGGAGAGAATGGGCGCGCCAGGGCCTCCAGCCTCTGCAAACGAACTCCAGACGCGTGCGCCCCCTTGTGCATCTGGCTAACGTGGGACCTGGGGAACCGAGCCTCGATCCGGGGTCCTTAGGCTTCACAGGCAAGCGCTTAACTGCTAAGCCATCTCTCCAGCCCCTTTTTTTCCTTTTCTGCCTCCCTTTCACAGGTACCTGCTTGCTTATCAACCAACTACACCACCATGATGGCACCTAGATGTTTGAAATAACCTCCTGTCAGTCTTTCTACATTCCTTCTTGGCCTCTTAAGTTGATTACCTACAATGAGACTAGATTTATTTTTTTTTTTATATTTTTTGTTCATTTTTTTATTTATTTACTTGAGAGCGACAGACACAGAGAGAAAGACAGATAGAGGGAGAGAGAGAGAATGGGCGCGCCAGGGCTTCCAGCCTCTGCAAACGAACTCCAGACGCGTGCGCCCCCTTGTGCATCTGGCTAACGTGGGACCTGGGGAACCGAGCCTCGATCCGGGGTCCTTAGGCTTCACAGGCAAGCGCTTAACTGCTAAGCCATCTCTCCAGCCCCTTTTTTTCCTTTTCTGCCTCCCTTTCACAGGTACCTGCTTGCTTATCAACCAACTACACCACCATGATGGCACCTAGATGTTTGAAATAACCTCCTGTCAGTCTTTCTACATTCCTTCTTGGCCTCTTAAGTTGATTACCTACAATGAGACTAGATTTATTTTTTTTTTTTATATTTTTTGTTCATTTTTTTATTTATTTACTTGAGAGCGACAGACACAGAGAGAAAGACAGATAGAGGGAGAGAGAGAGAATGGGCGCGCCAGGGCTTCCAGCCTCTGCAAACGAACTCCAGACGCGTGCGCCTCCTTGTGCATCTGGCTAACGTGGGTCCTGGGGAACCGAGCCTCGAACTGGGGTCCTTAGGCTTCACAGGCAAGCACTTAACCGCTAAGCCATCTCTCCAGCCCAAGACTAGATTTCTTTTCATAAACTGCCAGCCTCTTTTCTTTGTTTGGACCCACACCATCTAATCTCTTAAAACACTTCAGGGGTATTCTATTATTCTCACCAAGGTTCATGGAAGCGCATCTCATAAAGAAGATGGAAACGCCGCTTGTCATCTCAATGAGCCAGTTCTCATTGAGACTGCTTATTTGGTAATAGTAAGACTGCTTATGTGGTAGCTCCCCCTCCCCAGCATTCATGCCCTGGACAGTCCTCTCCCCCTTCAACTGGGGATGTTCCTAAGACTTGCACTAACCCACAGGACGTTACAAATGTGATGCTGGACCCGGAAAGTTGTCCATCCATCTTGGGTACCTTGAGTTGCTGGATCGTAAGTTCAGCAGCTGGATAAATGACATTAAGGGGCCCAGATGAAGAAGGAGCATTCTGGGGACTTCCCAGCCCACTGCTGACCTGACAGATACGGGCTCAGGAATGACCAGACAAGAAAAGCCAAGCCCAGTCTAGACTGATGAACCAGGAGGAGAAGTGCTATCCATATTGTCTGATGCTGGAAAGAATGGTTGAGAGCATATAGCTCATAAAGGAATTGTCTATTCCAGCTTATGGCTCTGGAGGAGGTCTCAGAACCTTATGGTTCTCAGAACCTGGCAGGAACATCTTTTCAGCTTCTGGGGAGGGTCTCACGCTGCTGCAGACATGATGGGAAAGCCAAAAACTAGAGCATGGAAGAGATTGTGTGGTAAGTGGGGGTGACAGATAAAGCAGAGCAAGCTGATCTTTGCAACAATTTGCCTTTATGATAACTAACCTGGTCACTCATGAGACACGACTCGCTGCTGCAAGAAAGAGTAATCCTTTGCAATTACGAGATCGCCTCTTTAGGAGCCTACGATGTCTCAGCAGCATTAGGCCAGGGACCAAATTCCAGCAAAAGTGTTTAGGAAGGGAAGCAGATGGTAATGTCTTAAGCCATTTAATGTCAGGGTAGTTTGTAATGCAGCAATATTACTGGAACCGTTCAGAGCTAAGAAAAGTATCAATGTAAAAGAATCTCCTCAGTAAGTTTACAGATCCGTCTATAGTTTTTCATGCAAATATTGCCTTTTTTTTAATTTTTTTTTTAATTTTAATTTATTTGAGAGCGACAGACACAGAGAGAAAGACAGATAGAGGGAGAGAGAGAGAATGGGCGCGCCAGGGCCTCCAGCCTCTGCAAACGAACTCCAGACGCGTGCGCCCCCTTGTGCATCTGGCTAACGTGGGACCTGGGGAACCGAGCCTCGAACCGGGGTCCTTAGGCTTCACAGGCAAGCGCTTAACCGCTAAGCCATCTCTCCAGCCCCAAATATTGCCTTTTTATGCATGGAGTAAGTCAAAGAATTGTAGTTGAGAATTTAGAGACACCATGAAAGCATATCAATACCTATAAATGATAAGCATTCTGACACTCAAGTACATTCACTTCAGAACTACAGTTTTTTAATACCAGTCCTTACTCAGGATTTTTTTTTTATTTAAGACATATTATTTGCCTTTGAAAATGCAGACTACACAATCAAATAATTCCCCTCAGAGGCTAAGATCTTCTTTGATTACAAATTTCTATTGTTGTCAGTCACAATGTTTTCTCCTGAGAATAGGCTATTATGTTAAATTTGCTTGATTGCAAAGTTCTCAGAGATTGAAAAGGTGGTTATTTTGAAACTAAAGGGTAGAAGGTTAGAGAACAGGAAATACAAGCATCATCATCCTTAATTTATAGATGACCTCTTGAGGTTTCAAGGATGTCATTATCGGTCAAAGACCAATAGAGGAATCCATGTTGTCAGACTGTTGTTCTCCTTGAATAAAAGTCATAACCACTAAAGTGTTCATATCCTGGATCCTGCCCCACTTACTATCATCGAAAGCAAATTCCCATACAATCAATTTCCTTCCAACAATCACTTGGGTTTAATTTTCAGAACTCTGGTTTTGAAGTACTTGATCAAGCGGCTGGAATCAACACTTGATTTTGAATTAATCAGTTGCAAACATAGCAGTTACTCAACAAGATCTCATTGGAGAAATCTGGCCTTCAGCCCAAACACTTTGAACAAAAAAAAAAAAAAATAGTCTTACATAACTCTTCTTCATTTTCATAGCATTTTGACCTCCTCCAGGAAGAATCGATTTCTGCTGAAGGGGAATTTTCACTCAATTACATTAATTGTTTGGATAATGCTGACCACAGAACACCCAAGCACCTCAAAGAACACATTAGGAGAGTCAAGAAAACAAGCACCGTGGGAGGCCTAGATGTTGTAATACAGTGAAGGCTCATTCTTGATTTACTTTTTAATTGGTAATAAATTATGAAAGGCCAAACTATAACGAACATATGATGACTTGAAAGTCAAAAATCTAAAGTGGGAACTGGGAACCCTTAAATGTTTTTCAGCTCTATACTCATATCCAAAAGCATTTTAAATTATTTTTAAAGAGTGAGTTTAAAAAAAAAAAAAAGAAAATACACAACAATTTATTAGAATGTAGATTTTGAACTAAAAAGAAGCTCTCATTCCTGAAAATTACAATCTGGATGAAAAAAGGGACAGTGTCACATACTTTGCAATGTGGGAATTTCTCCTACTTTCTATTTCTTATGCCTTAAGGGTATCCATAGCCTGGGTAGGCAAATCATTCTAGAATATTCGGTATCCACTAGAAGGAGGATTCTGTCCACCCTGTAACTTGATCTTGTTTTTGCAAAAAGCAACGTGAAGCCCTAATTTTACTTCAGGGTCGATATAACACTTTTGGGAGAGAGGATCATCTGAGTTTTCTTTCAATATTACCACAGTGTTGTTTGTTCGTTGACGACCATGATGTCTGGCTAAAGAAGAGGACTTTGGTAGCAAAGCCAGCATGACTAAATGGCCACAAGCGCCTGCTATTTACAGAATCTTCATTGTGGAGTTTCCCCCAGATCACTTGTCAGCTTAAAGTGAACTAGGCTGAGCCGTGGAGTGATAAAAGCACCCTCAGGCGTGGGCAGGCTTTGCTGGGGACTCTGGGAGAGGTCAGGTGAAACCCTGGCTTTCTAGTATCTACAGGAATCAAGACTGGTTCTGTCTGCTGGCCTTTCATCACGCCCACATGTGTACAAGTACAATACACCCCTAACCTGGGACGTGCTGAAAGATAGAATAATGGGGTTTTGTTGTTGTTGCTGTTGTTTAAGAAAGGGTACAGTAGACAGCTTCCAGGTCACTGAGATGGACGTCCAGACCAGGCACAGTTACGGAGGAAGGGATATTTACTGAAGCTTACAGATCCAAGGGAAGTTCCATAAATGGCAGAAGAAGCTGGCCTGCAGTCACAGAACCAAACACAGAGAGAGAAGCACAAGCCTTAAAGCCAAAAGCCACACAGCACAGCTCACTTCAGGAACTCCAGCTAGGCACACTTTGCATATCTTTAAATTGGAATCTCAAACCCACCACCACATGTTAAGATCCGCCCAATGACACTGCCTCCAGCCAGGTGGCTGCAGATGCAAACTACAAACTAACAGAGCAGTGGATATATTGGCGGCCATCTATTCAAAGTACCACAAAAGGTATGCTCTCACACAGAGAGAAAGCAGACATGCATAATGAGTAATAGTTTATATATGTGGAAACAAATTAATGCTGCATGTTTTAATCTGCAGAAAGGACAGGCTTGCTCCCCAAATTTCTGACAATGGCGTCTTGGCGCTTCTTGGGAAAACCACACTTCTCCATCCCAGATGCCTTGGTACGAAATGCTATCCTGACTACAGTGACTAGTTCATTGATGATTTTTGTGATCTATATCACTGTAATGAGATTCGATCCAGGACATCTATTAAATTATCAAAACCCCAAAAGCAATCATTCCACCGAGGTTTCTGAAGCAACAGTTAAGATATGTAAGTTGTGATAAAGTTATCTATACAAGATAACATGAGGATGGGCTGGAGAGATGGCTTACTGGTTAAGATGCTTGCCTGAGAAGCCTAATAACTCATGTTCAAATCTCCAGGTCCCACGTAGCCAGATGCACAGTGGCGCAATGTTGAACAGGCGCCACAAGGGGGAGTATGCATCTGGAGTTTGTTCACAGAAGGCTGAAGATTCTGGTGTGTTCTCTCTCTCTCTCTCTCTCTCTCAAAAATAAAAATAATAATAATAAAAAGATAACATGGGTAGAGTCTGCTTGGACACCAATACAGTGAAAAACTAAGCAATGCAATGGAGATATGATCCCAATGTTATCTCATAGGCCCTGAATCCACACATACATCTGAGATGTCTTTCAATGATTTAATTCCTGCGAGTTGGATTATGAGCACTTGTGACCCATATCTCCAACAAAATATCAAAGGGACAAAAATTGTAAAGAAAAATTCATTTGCATCAAATTATTCTCATAATTTGATATAATAATAATTTGACATAGTAAAATAAAGACAATACTCTTAAACCCTTCTCATATATAGGGCTGAGCTTGTGTTTGCACAATATGTCTTCAAGTCCCTCTGTCGTGGGCACTTATGATCTTGGTAGCTGTGTCATTAACATCACGGATACCAGTGGCAAGTCAATGTCACAACTCAGCTGTGGTGGGCTGGAGAGATGGCTTAGTGGTTAAGTGCTTGTCTTTGAAGCTTAAGGAACCCGGTTCGAGGCTCGATTCCCCAGGACCCACATTAGCCAGATGCACAAGGGAGCACACACATCTGGAGTTAGATTGCAGAGGCTGGAGACCCTGGGCACCCATTCTCTCTTCTCTTCCCTTCCCTTCCCTTCCCTTCCCTTCCCTTCCCTTCCCTTCCCTTCCCTTCCCTTCTCTTCCCTTCCCTTCCCTTCCCTTCTCTCTCTCTCTCTCTCTCTCTCTCTCTCTCTCTCTCTGCCTCTTTCTCTCTCTGTCTGTCACTCTTAAATGAAAAAAAATTTTTTAAATCTCATCTGTGGAAATGAGATGCTGATATTTAAGACAGCTGCAAGATAGCATAAATGACTGTGTGCCCAAAATGGGTTGGGCCTGGTGCAGTGGTACGCGTCTTTAATTCCAGCACTCGGGAGCCACAGGTTGGAGGATGGCCACGATTTTGAGGCCATCCTGAGTTTACACAGTGAATTCCAGGTGAGCCTGGGCTACAGTAAGACCCTACCCCCCCCCAAAAAAAAAAATAGGTTGGACAACAAAGGCTGAAGACATCCCATTGTGAGTTGACACAGCAAAAAAGGAAGGGAACCCCCAAGTCAATTGCTTCATAAATTCCCTCTAATCATTCTAATTCATCCTGTTCCAGAGTGGTGTTTCAACAAACAGGATCTCTAAGTAACTGTTTCTCACTCTGTAATCTGTAAAGAAGAGCTGACAGATCTTAGTATTCCGTGCAAATTCAGACTGCTTCGGTTAAAGCAGTTCTGAGCAATTACAACATGTAAAAGTTGGGCACCATTAAGATCACAAGGAAGCACCTTGTGAAATGCCTTAAAGGGACTGCTAATGATCAGACAGGCCTCTGGCCATCATCTTGGCTGTGTTCTTTTAAGACAATAATGCAGTTGCCAAGTTGACAAGGGGCCAAACAAGTTATTCTAAGCCTTCCGAATCACGGAGTAATCCTACTTTCTTGCAACTTTAAATCCTTTAAGCCTCTGGTCAATTCTTCTTGGATTATGGAGAGGGTCAGCAATCATTTTCCTGGCACTGACGTTCCGTATTAGCTGTCCATGATGGTACGAAATGTAGGTCTGTTCCTTTCACCACAGGCTGAAAACCCAGACATGACAACCAAAATCCCAAGAGTGTTCCAGAGAAGGGGAGGGTCTGGGGACGGCCATCCTGTCATCTCCTTCCACACACGCAGACGCATTAAGAAAGGTTCAGGTGTTTCTCGGGATCTTCTGTGCCGAATGAATCAACTTATTCCTCAAAGGTTCCAGGAGAAAAATTATTTCGCATGTTTTCATAGCTGTCAGTGTGTCTCAAACAGCTTATAGCCCAAAAGAGGTCCTTATAAACAGCCCGTGGGATGTATGCTTTGATTTTCTTTTTCTTGAGGCAAGCCCAATGGGCTGCCATTTTTTTTATGCAAGAATGAAAGACAGAGAGAGAGAGAGAGAGAGAGAGAGAGAGAGAGAGAACTGGCATGCCAGGAACTCTAGCCACTGCAGTCAAACTCCATGCATGTGTGTCCTCCTGTGCACATGTGCGACCTGCCACTGTGTATCTGGCTTACATGGGAATTGGAGAGTCGAACACGGGTCCTTAGGCTTGGCCGCAAGCAAGCACCTTAATGGATCAGCCATTTCTCCAGCACCTGGTTTTTATTCTTATTAACGTCAAAGCCAAGAAAAGATGGTTTTTCTTGTACTGACCTGACTGTAAATATGTACCTAGACTAATTTTTAAAGATGTTTCTTTCTGAGTGCTTTATTTGGCTCTAGGAAGTCTTTATCACCTGGTCACCTGTGTGCACTGGTATTTGGGCACTTTATATATATTTTTAAAACATGTTTAAGCCGGGCATGGTGGCACATGCCTTTAATCCCAGCACTCGGGAGGCAGAGGTAGGAGGATCGCCGTGAGTTCAAGGCCACCCTGAGACTCCATAGCGAATTCCAGGAGAGCCTGAGCTAGAGTGAAACCCTACCTCAAAAAAAAAAAAAAACAAAAAAAAACAAAAAAAAAACACCATGTTTAACATCTTGTAATATATATGTAACACATCCTAAATTTCTGTTAATTTTTTTCCAAAAGTTTCCCCTATTTTCATATTCAAAATAAAAGTTTTCCATGTTAAAGTGTCACCTATTTGGATACAGCAACTTCCTTTTTCTTCATATGAAGGATAATTTTTTTATAAGATGATTAACAAGCAGAGTTTACTCAGGAAAACAAAAAGAAACCTGCTCTATACATCTAATATACTTTTGTTTTTGTTTTTCAAAAAATTACAAGTGGGGCTGGAGAGATGGCTTAGCGGTTAAGCGCTTCCCTGTGAAGCCTAAGGACCCTGGTTTGAGGCTCGATTCCCCAGGACCCACGTTAGCCAGATGCACAAGGGGGCGCACGCATCTGGAGTTCGTTTGCAGTGGCTAGAAGCCCTGGTGTGCCCATTCTCTCTCTCTCTACCTATCTCCCTCTCTGTCTCTCTCTCTCTCTCTCTCTGTCACTCTCAATAAATAAAAATGAACAAAAAAAATTAAAAAAAAAATTACAAGTGCAAGTGTCCTGTGTGTGTGTGCTAGGGATACGAACTCTGGTCCTGATGCTTACGTGACAAGCACGTTACCCACTGAGTCACCTCTTCAGCCCACAGAATTCTCGTCCAATGAGTCAGTTTCCAAGGGTGTCTCTGCACATGGAGGTAGGGGACAGCCTCAAGTGCCATTTCTCAGAAATGCACGCCTCTTTTTTAAGACAGGGTCTCTCCTCTGCCTGGAGCTGACCAATCAGAATGGCTAACCAGTGATTCCCCGGGGACCCACCTGCCTCCCCTCCGCAGTGCGGGGATTACAGACGTGGTCCCCATCACATCTGGCATTTTACACGGATACTAGGGGAGGAATGCAGGTCCTCATCCCTGTGAAGTGAGCATTTTACCAACTGAGATATCTTCCCAGCCCCTCTTCAGTTATTTACCAAATATGTGACAAGTGATACTTTAAATGCTTTCTAATATGATGAACTCATTTGATATTCATAATGACACTATAACATAGATATACAGGTAAGAAAATGAAAACGCAGAGAAACTAATGAAGTTGCATAGTCACGACTCTAGACTGGTTCAGTCGACGACTTGAGCCCCTCCCTTACATGGCTGCCACATACATGTTCATACTCTCTACACAGATGCTTACATGTCCTTACTCCCTATACAAATTATGGTCTAGAAACTGTTTTCTTGAGATGTCACTCACTCACCGGTTGAAGTACGCAAGTCAATGATTTCCACCATGAGCCACTCAAATATCTCCACGATCAACTTTACATTTTTGCCCCAAATTTGTTAGAAATTATTACCCATTTGCTCCTATAGCTTTGTTGCCCACTTTTGACATTTCATGTACATCAAATTATATACTATGTCATCTTTTTAAATATTTTATTTATTTATTTATTTATTTGCGAGAGAGATACAGAAATAGGGAGAGAGAGAGGGAATGGGTGCGCCAGGGCCTCCAGCCACTGCAAACGAACTCCAGACGCGTGCGCCCCCTTGCTTACGTGGGTCCTGGGGAGTCAAACCTCAGTTCTTTGGCTTTGCAGGCAAGCGCTTTCACTGCTAAGCCATCTCTCCAGCCCCTATGTCATCTTTTATGACTGGATTCTTTCACTGAACAAAGCATATTCAGCAGTTGTCTGGATTGCAGCATTTACCAGTACTCTCTTTAATTCATCACTGGTTGAAAAGCTTATGGGTTGTCTACAGTTTACTTCTTATGAACGAGGTAACTATTAATATCATGGTGAGAGTTTCTGTTTAGATATAAGTTGTCAGGCTGGAGAGATGGATTAGTGGTGAAGACACTTGCCTGAGAAGCCTAAAGACTCATGTTCAACTATACCAGTCCCACATAAGCCAGACACACAGTGATACAAGCATGCAATGTCTCATATGTGCACAAGGGGGCGCATGCCTCTGGCATTCGACAGCAGTGGCTAGAGGCCCAGGTGTGCCAATTCTCTGTCTCTCTCTCTCTCTGTCTGTCTCTCTCACTTTTGCATTAAAAAAAAAAAAAGGCAGTTTGTTGGGCTTGCCTCAAGAAAATAAAAAGGAACATTTTATATTCATACCTTAAATGATAGATAGATGACAGATAAAGATAAATAGATATATACAAATACATATGCACACTATACATAGTGTGTGGAAGTATATGTATATATATGAGAAATTACTTAGTCATATAATAAGTTCATGCTCAACATTTTTAGAAAGCACTAAATTGTTTTCCAAAGAGGTTGCACTATTTCATGTTTTCAACAGCAATTGCTGTTCTAATATCTTTAATTTGTGAAGAATTTATGATAGAATGGTGTTAATTCTCTCCATATCTATATCATATATATGGTATATGATTAAAATACTAATTTAATCTCTTTACTGGCTATGGATTAGTCTATAGTATTAATTATTTGTCAGGTCAGTTTTGGTAGGAATTTTTACATTTCATCAGATTATCTAATTTAGTGAAAATTGTTTCTTTAGCCTGAATATATTACATGAAAATTTCTTGTGAGGCAGGTCTACTAGCAAGATAATCTCTTATTACTTTTTTTACTTGGTGGTGTCTCAAATTCATCTTCATTTTAAAGAATAGATTTGTGCAATATTATGCAATATTTATGCATTATCTTGATTGACAATTTTACTTTCTGCTCAATGTTTCTCCCTTGATTTTTGACCTCTATTGTTCCTCAGAAAGAGCCAACTGTTGATCTTACTGGATTCTTTCCTATCCATTTCTTTTTAAAAAGTATTTTACCTAGTTATTTATTTATTTATTTATTTATTTATTTATTTATTTATTTATTTATTTTGAGAGAGAGGAAGGTGGGGGGAGAGAAAATGGGTATGCCAGGACCTCCAGCCTCCAAACTCCAGATGTATGTGCCACCTTGTGCATCTGGCTTTTACAGGGAACCGGGGAATTGAACCTGGGTTTTAGGCTTTGCAGGTGAGCTCTTTAACTGCTAAGCCACTGCTCCAGTCCTCCTGTGCACTTCTTAACTACTGCTCATGAGCTCTGCCCTTTGTCTTGGTTGTTCAACATCCTTACAAGGCAGTGACTGGGAGAAACCCCACAGCTTATTATAGGAAGAAATTTGTAAGTTTCCGTGTGTGTGTGTGTGTGTGTGTGTGTGTGTGTGTGTGTGTGTGTTATATATATTGTTCATTTGAGAGAGAGAGAATGGGAATGGGTGCACCAGGGCCTCCAGCCACTGCAAATGAACTCCAGACACATGTGCTCCTTTGTGTATCTAGCTTATGTAGGTCCTGGGGAATTGAACCTGGGTCCTTTGGCTTTATAAGCAAATCCCTTAACTGCTAAGCCATTTCTCCAGCCTCTTCCTTGGTGTTTTTAACCAAGTCAATCTTGGGAAACTTTCATGCATCATTTCCTCTAATATTCTTCTATTCCATTCTCTCTTAACTTTTATGATATTGGCATACATTGCCACACTTAATCATTTAATACTGCACTGCAATTCTATGAGAACAGTTCATATTTCATCATTTTTTTTCTCTAGGCTATTTAGACTAGATAACCTCTATCAATCCTTGATCATTGATTCTAGAACCAGTTGAACCTCAAAGTGAAGTTATATTTTTATTTACTTACTTATTTATTTACTTACTTACTTAACTTAAGAAAGAGAAAGAGGCAGAGAGAGAGAAAGAATGGGCACACCATGGCATCCAGCCACTGCAAACGAACTTCAGATACATGCGCCCTCTTGTGCACCTGGCTTCCTTGGGCCCTGGGGAATCTAACCAAGGTCCTTTGGCTTTGTAGGCAAACGTCTTAACAACTAAGCTGTCTCTCCACCCCCTTTTTACTATTTATTTGTTTATTTGAGAAAGAGAAAGGAGGTTGTATTTTTAATTCAGATTGTTTTCATTTTCAACTGTGGCTTTCCATTCGTTTCATACTCATCATTTTGATCCCTGTACTCTTTATTTGATGAGATACTGTCATCATCCCTTGTTTTTCTTTTGAGAACATATTTTCCTTCAAGAATTTGAAAATAGTTATAGTAGTTGCTTTGGCATTTTTATCAGCTGTATCTAATGCCTGAGTCCTCTCGAATGCACTCTCTTGAGTCAGTTTTTCCTTTGTGGATTGGGCTACCGTTCCTGTTTTCATGTACTGCTCTTAGCCATATACTGAAAATTATTGTCTTGTATAGAGTAAAACTTTTGTTCCAGCAACTATGGATACTGGTTCCTGCATCCTGAGTTTTGTTACTGTTAATTTCCTCGGTTGCTTAGCACATTGGACTATTTCTTCAAAGCCTGCTCCTACAGATGCCAGCCCTCCAAGGGCACTTTCTTAACTTTTTTTTGTTTGTGTGTTTGTTGTGAGGTAGGGTCTCACTCTTGCCCAGGCTGATCTGGAATTCACTATATGGTCTCAGGGTGGCCTTGAACTCATGGTGATCCTCCTACCTCTGCCTCCCGAGTGGTGCCTCCGAATGGATTCTCACATTATTAATGTCTTGTACAACCATGACACATTGACAAAACCAAGTAATTAACGTTACTAAAATGTTATTAACTAAGGTGCAGAGTTTGTAAATTTCCCCAAGATATCTGTTCTCTCTGTCTAGATACTGCATTACATTTGGTCTGAGGTCTTTTTGTTTGGTTGGTTGGTTTGGTTTGGTTTTGTGAGGTTGGGCCTCACTCTAGCTCAGGCTGACCTGGAATTCACTATGGAGTCTCAGGGTGGCCTCAAACTCACGGTGATCTTCCTACCTCTGTCTCCCGAGTGCTGGGATTAAAGGCATGCGCCACCACGCCTGCCTTTCCAAGGGCACATCCTTGAGTGTGGTCAAGCATGTGGAGAGAGGACAGTGACTTTAGGCAGACTCTTTATGACACACACCCCCAGCCAGCCTTTGCCTCACCTCGCCTCTGTTCATTTGTCCGACCTTTGGTTGACATCACACCTGACTCTTAGCACTCTTAAGCAATTGCTCCATTTATAAACATGCCTTGTGTTGTAAAGTAGCCTTCCCTCGGGTCCAAACTAATTAACTCCAGGCTGCTTCCAGGGACAGCATTTGAGAACAAACAGGCTTTGAGGGTTGTTATAACCCTGAAGAATCTCTTCTTAGCTGTCTCTTTCCTTAGTCAACTCTAATAAATTTCTACCTAGACTATAGCTTTCCTGTTTGCCGGCACAGAGAGAGAGAGAGAGAGAGAGAGAGAGAGAGAGACAGACAGACAGACAGACAGACAGACAGACAGACAGACAATGAATTAAGGGGGATGCACAAGGCAGGGCCTCCTGCCACTGCAAATGAATTCCACATGTATGTGCCATTTAATGCATTTGACTTTTTGCAGGTACTAGGGAATTATATCCTGGCTGTCAGGTTTTGCAAGCCGGCACCTTGAACCGCTGAGTCATCTCTCTAGCCTGATTGAGTGTATTTTCTTGAATAAATATTTCCTCATTTGTTATATGCCTTTCAGATAATTTCCACACGCATAAATGGTTGGGGATTTAATTAATTCTCACTAGGTATCTTGTTATCTCACAGAGAATCTGGTCCATAGACATCTCCATGTGCCACTGCCAAAGTTTAGCAGTATTTTTGATCATTGTTCCATCAACTGGTGAAAAAAAAAATTGCAATAGCCTTATTTCATACCATAGACTTGCTTTGATGGGCTATAGCTTAAAAAACCTATTACATTTCTCAAACAATGGGAGCCTTTTAAAGAGAACTCTAAACTAGGATATTCACATTGTAGTTTGCATAAAAATTAACAGAATACATTTGAGGGGAGGAAGACTTTAGAATGGAATCTCCACACCCAGAAAATATGATTTAACAAGTTTTAAGAAACTATATTTTTCCAGAAGACCCTAGCAATGCTTCTCAAAACGTAGAGAACAAATGAATCAGATTATTTTTCTAGGGAAAAAAATTATTTTGAAGTAAGTTTAAATTAACAGAAAATTTACAAAGTACAGAGGATTCTCACATTATTAATGTCTTGTACAACCATGACACATTGACAAAACCAAGTAATTAACGTTACTAAAATGTTATTAACTAAGGTGCAGAGTTTGTAAATTTCCCCAAGATATCTGTTCTCTCTGTCTAGATACTGCATTACATTTGGTCTGAGGTCTTTTTGTTTGGTTGGTTGGTTTGGTTTGGTTTTGTGAGGTTGGGCCTCACTCTAGCTCAGGCTGACCTGGAATTCACTATGGAGTCTCAGGGTGGCCTCAAACTCACGGTGATCTTCCTACCTCTGTCTCCCGAGTACTGGGATTAAAGGCATGTGCCACCACGCCCAGCCTGAGGTCTTTTCTAAATGCAGCTGCTTGCTTTGCAGAACATCTGGAAGTGACCCTGAGATTCTGTGCTTCAAGTAGGTACTGAGGAGATGTTGCTAGTTCAAGCACACATCTTCAGTGTAGATCAGCTTTGGACAAAACCATGCTAATGTATTTGTGGGGAGGGGCTCATCTGATTCTCCCTTGCTGGATTTAAGTCATTCTATAGAAAGGGTGTCACTTCAGGGGCTGCAGAAATGGCTCCTTGGGTAAAACACTGACCTGAGTTGGGTCCCCAGGACCCATATAAAATGCCAGGGGTAGGGGAGAGTGTCTTCACACCACAAGGGATAAGAGCAGCTCACTGGCTAGCGCGTCTAGGTGAGTTGGTGATCTTGGGGTTCAGGGAGAAATCGTATCTCAAAGAATAAGATGGAGAGTGACTGAAAAAAATATCTATCACTAACGTCTGGCTTCCACATGCACGTGCACCTACACACACACACACACACCCATACATGTATAAACACACACACACATATGCACAGGCATGTACATTGCACAAGCATACACATGTAAAAAAGATGGTTACTTTGATTTGATTCAGAAAATGTAAGTCAATATAATATGCTAGATGGACTTTGTAATTCACTATTTCACCAATGTGCAAATGTCTAATGGCAAATTTTTTTACTGCTTGCCAAAAGAAGAAAGGAAAGAGTTTGGGCTGGAGAGATGGCTTAGCGGTTAAGCACTTGCCTGTGAAGCCTAAGGACCCCAGTTTGAGGCTCAATTCCCCAGGACCCACATTAGCCAGATGCACAAGGGGGCGCATGCATCTGGAGTTCGTTTACAGTGGCTGGAGGCCCTGGTATGCCCATTCTTTCTCTCGCCTCTATCTGCCTCTTTCTCTCTCTCTCTCTGTCACTCTCAAATACATAATAAAAATGAAAAAAAAAGGATAGATTTGCAAATTGATTTCTTCTTGCTACTTTTCATGCTAAAGACCTCCTCCGATGGCTTTTCTTGCAAGGTGAAATGAGAAAACACAAACTGTACTGTACAGATTTTAAAGTCACAGCCATATAGGTACAGAGAAACCCCATTTTAACTCTTAAAAATATAATCCATTATAAATTAAAATGTACCTAAGAAATATCTTCTCATCATGGACTTGCAGTGTGTTTGTTTCTAAGAAGGCTCTAAGTGGTCCTTTTAGTCTTCAGCTTTCATTTGCAATTATGCCAGCTAAATCCCTAAGAAATTCATATGTTGTATTTTTCCCATTTATATTTCAGTGCTTATGCGTTATAAATCAAGTCTTAGAACATATCACATAGAAAAATTACTGTGAAGCCCAGAAGCATGTGAGGTTTTCATAATACAAAAATAATGATACTTTCCATATCATTATGATTAGTTATAGAAAGAGTGAAACCCAGGCTGGAGGGATGGCTTAGCGGTTAAGGAAGTTGCCTGCAAAGCCAAAGGACCCAGGTTCGATTCCCCAGGACCCACGTTGGCCAGATGCACAATGGGTTGCACACGTCTGGAGTTCTTTTGCAATGGCTGAAGACCCTGGTGCGCTCGCTCGCGCCCGCTCTCTCTCTCTCTCTCTCTCTCTCCTTCTTTCTCTGTCAAATAAATAAATTAATAAAAATAAAATATTAAAAAAAAAAAGAAAGAGTGAAACCCTTCAAAGTACAAGGCTCTCTCACTTCAGGAAACCATGCCTGGGAGGTAAACAATTTCTCTCCTTTAGACGCTAAGCTAGAATGACAACCCTGGTCCCTCTCCTCATCTGCTATTCCAAAAGCAGTGGCGAACACTCACCCCCCCCCGCCCCCGCCAGCATCAGCGCAGCAAAGAGCCCTTAGCTTGTCTAGACCAGCCTCTTCCATTCAGAGGAACACTGACGCCCGGGAAGGGAAACGACCTTGATCAAGGTCATATCGCTCCTCGACTGAGTTATCCACAGACATTCCTTTCTTCACATCCTCACTGACTTTGCCAGACTTCAAGCATGCAAATCCTTCCTTTTCATGTTATTTATTCTGAATATTTCAATGCCAACAATTATTTTTTTAAGTTATGTCCTTGGCCTTACTTAACTTTAGCAATGGATTACATTTCTTTCTGTTTTTAAGGAATAAAATAAGTAATATGGACAAATGTTTCTAATTGAGGTTCACCATATGCAAGGTTAAACTGAGCTACAATGTGAGACTCTGTAAAAAAAAAAAAAAATTATCCCCACAGAAACATGGCTATTTTTTGATATGAGGTCTTGCTCTGCAGCCCGGAGCATACTTGAACTTACCATGTAGCTCAATCTAGCCTTAAATTTATAGATTATCCTGCCTCAACCTCCCCAACACTGGGATTATAGGCACAAACCACTATGCTGTACATGATCAATTTATTTTTGAAAAATATGGGAAAACAGTTCTATGGAGAAAGAATAATTTTGCTTAAGTGGCATCGGAGCACTCCATACACATCTCCATGTACAGCTCATCTTGACAACTCACCACTGATATTAAAAATGAAATCAAGAGATGGAGAGATGGCTTAGTGGTTAAGGCGCTTGCCTGCAAAGCCAAACCACCTTGGTTCGATTCCCTAGGACCCATCGATTCCCCAGGACCCATGTAAGCCAGATACACAAGGTGGCACATGCATCTGGAGTTTGTTTGCAGTGGCTGCAGGCCCTGGCATGCCCATTTTCTCTCTCTCTTTGTGTGTGTGTGTGTGTGTGTGTGTGTATCTCAAATAAAATAAATAAAAATTAAAAAATAAATTATGAGCCAAGACTAGTGGCACATACCTTAAATCCCAGCACTTGGGAGGCAGAGGTAGGAGGATCACTGTGAGTTCAAGGCCAGCCTGAGACTACATAGTGAATTCCAGCCCAGCCTGGGCTAGAATGAGACCCGACCTTGGGAAAAAAAAAAAAAAGACAAAGAAATCAAAACGAGTAGAAGAGCTGAATAGAAATCGTAAACCTACAAGGCTTTCAGGAGATAGAAGAGAATTTTCATAATTTGGGCTTGGGGAAAGGTTCTCATAATGACAACAAAAGCTTGCTTTCATAAAAGAAATATATTCATGTTAGAGTTCATCAGAATTCAAAGCAAACTTTGAGGGGGGGGGATGAAAAGACGAGCAAATGCTTGTAAATCAAACACTAAATGGAGTAGTCACTTCAGCAAAGATCACATGTGGGAAAAGCTTTCAGAACTCAATGGTAATGGGAAATGATCCACTTAGAAAATGGTCGGAAGACAGAGTCGTTTGGCAGAGAGGATAGGTGGATGTCAAAGGAACACAGGAAATGGCACTTATCACCTCATGCGTGACAGTAAATGACAGCTCTCTAAAATATCTCCATTCCTAGAACCAGGGAGCATGTTACATTGCCTGTCAATGAAGAATTAAGATTGCGGGTAGAAGTAAGGTTGCCTGCCAGCTGATTTTTTAAAGACTTAAAATTTTTTTGTTGTTGTTGTTTATTTATTTGAGAGCAACAGACAGAGAGAGAAAGGAGGGAGAGAGAGAATGGGCACGCCAGGGCCTCCAGCCACTGCAAACAAACTCCAGACGTGTGTGCCCCTTTGTGCATCTGGCTAACGTGGGTCCTGGGGAATCGAGCCTCAAACCGGGGTCCTTAGGCTTCACAGGCAAGCGCTTAACCGCTAAGCCATCTCTCCAGCCCTTTAGAGACTTTTAAATATTTGTTTGTTTGTTTAGAACAGACACAGAAAGAATGGACCTTCCAGAGTCTCCAACCTTGGCAAACAAACTCCAGATGTATGAGTCACCTTGTGCATCTGGCTTTAACGTGGGTGCTAGGGAATCGAACCCAGGTCATTAGGTTCTTCAGGCAAATGCCTTAACTGCCGAGCCATCTCTCTAGCCCAATCAGCTGATTTTTAAAATAGTGCAACTAATCTGGGGTGACAGCTCACACCTGTGATCCCCTCGCTTAGGAGGCTGTGGCAGGAGGATCACCAAGACTTGGAAGGTAGTTGGGGTTACATACAGAATTCCAGGCCAGCCTGGGATCCAGAGTGAGAGCCTGTCTCAAAACAATAAAAAAAAATCCAAAAATGAAATAGTGTAGCTATGTCCAGTTGACTCAAAGTAGAAGGGGTGAAAAATGTCCCCATGCATGAAGGAAAGCAGCCCACAGTCTCTAAATGAAGATGGAAGGAGCCAAGAGGCATAAATTATGAGCAGCCTTGAAGGGCTGGCCAAGGCAGAGAAAAGGATTCTCCCTGAGAATCCACCTGGGGGGATGTGACAGCTTCATGCACCAGTGACACCAGAATGAGCCTTCTGACCTGTAAGGCTATAAACTAGTCTCTGCTGCTTTAGCCACTAAATTTATGATCATTGGTTACAGTATCAGCAGAAATCTAGTACAGTATCTTATCTGTGCAAATTGAAACTTGTGAAAAACATCAAACATTTGCAAAGCTGTAGAGAACCAGATACAGGGGCAAGGTAGCATAAAATGTTGTGGTAACTCTGCAAAAGATAAGAATTGTTCCAGGCATGGTGGCACAGGCCTGTAATCCCACCACTCGGGAGGCAGAGGTAGGAGGATTGCCGTGAGTTCAAGGCCACCCTGAGACTCCATAGTGAATTCCAGGTCAGCCTGAGCTGAGTGAGACCCTACCTCAAAAAAAACAAACAAAAAAATGAGAGATGTGGTATGTTCACAGTGGTATAAAACTTGCCCACAATGTGTATATCTAAATACTGACTCCCTGGCATTGAAGAAAAGGAAAAAGGGAAGGGAATGAGAAGGAAGGAGAGGAGAAGGGAGCAGAATAAAGAAGGGAAGGGAAAGGGGAAAGGATAAAAGGAGAGAAGGGGATAAAGGGAACATAGAGAAGGGAAAAATGGAAAAGGAAAATAAAAAGAGAAGGAGAGAAAACCTAAACATTGACCATGTAACCCAGTAATTCACTCAGCTATTTATTGAATATTTATTTATTTAATATTTAATTATTTCAGAGAAATATAAACTTGTAACTGCATAAAAACATATGCACAATTGTCTGGAGTAGCCTTCTATGTAATAGTCAAAAATCAAAAAGACCAGAAGATTCCCCCAGTAGGTGAATGGTTAAAATGGTATTACATGTGTAGCGTGGTATATTCAAATGAAATAAAAAAGAAATAAACCATTAATTCATACAGAATCATGACTATAAAAGCACAGCATTGGGAGATCTGTGTGCCATTTTTTTTTAGAGAGAGAGAGAACTGGTGCTCCAGGGCATCAGCCACTGAAACCGAACTCCAGACGCTTGCGCCACCTAGTGGGCATGTGCAACCTTGCGCTTGCCTCACCTTTATGCATCCGGCTCACATGGGATCTGGAGAGTAGAACATGGATCCTTAGGCTTCACAAGCAAGCATCTTAACTGCTAAGCTATCCCTCCAGCCTGTGGGTGCCAATACTAGTTGACATGTGTGATTTTTAAAAAACGGAGCTACACACACATTGAACCATTATCTGACATCTGGAACATGACATGAGAAGAAATTGGTAAAGGGTACACAGGACACCTCTGTACCATCTTTGCAATACCTCAAGAATCTCAAGGTATTATCCAAATGAGATCCCAGGGTCCTTCCCCATCCCTGATTGCATTTATTACCTTCCCTGAGACCTTGCTTCACAGAAGTATCCTAAACGATGGTCTTTTGGTTTTTCAAATAAAAATTATTTTTATTTATTTATTTATTAAACAGAGGAAGGGAAAGAGAAAAAGAGAGAGAGAATGGCTAACATGGGTCCTGGAGAATCAAGCCTGGGTCCTTTGGCTTTGCAGGCAAACACCTTAACCACTAAGCCATTCCTCCAGCCCTCCACATTCTTTTCATTCTTTTCTCTGCATGAATATATCGTGTAAAATACAAGATACTGTTTTGCATGTTCTAAAACACTAAATAATTAGTACTGTTATATGATTCATCTTGTGTTCTTTCTGTTTATTTCATTTCTGTTTCACTTTTTGTCAATGTCATCTACTGACATTAATAGACCTCCTTGAAGATCAGCAATTTATCCGCTATGCTTAGTTTGCTATGTGAATATACCATTTTTTGTACTTTTCTGCTATCAATGGAAATAAATAACGTTTTCAGAATCCTGCTCTTACAGAAAATGCTACAAGACACACACCATGTGCGTATGTGCCAGCAAACACACAGAAGCATGGAAGAAACAGAACTGTTTCTTCAGAATACACACATTTTAGTCATTTCACCATCTTCCAAGTTGACTGTGTCAATTTAGGCCTACACACTGACACCAATATTTGCCATTTTCAAGCTTTCATTTCACCAAATTGATAGATACAAAGTAAAATTTTTAGTTGTAAAATGTTCATTGACCTGATAACTAGTTAAGCAGAGCGAGAACTTGCGCATTGAGCCATCTTTCTTCCTTCCTCTTTTGTGAATGTCCTGCTCACTCGCCACTTACCTTTCTCTTGAGTTGCATTCTTAAATATTCATTTGTACAACTCTTCCTTTTTAAAATTGTTTTTGTTTATTTTATTTATTTATTTGAGAGCCACAGAGAGAGAGAAAGAGACAGAGGAGAGAGAGAATGGGCGTGCCAGGGCCTCCAGCCACTGCAAATGAACTCCAGACGCGTGCGCCCCCTTGTGCATCTGGCTAACGTGGGACCTGGGGAACCGAGCCTCGAACTGGGGTCCTTAGGCTTCACAGGCAAGCGCTTAACCACTAAGCCATCTCTCCAGCCCTCGTTTGTACAACTCTTTCATACGAGGTACATACCCATTTTGTTGGTTACATGCTCCACAAGCACGTTTTAACACACAGCTTATCTTTTTTGCACTATCACTGGCATCTTCCACTACATAAAAGTTATTTTAATATGATTAAGCTCTCATATTTCTTTAGAATTTGCGTTTTAATGTCTTAGGAAATCCTTCCCTACTCAGTGGCCATAAAGCTTTCATATGCTTTCTTTGTCTTTAAACATGTTAATTCTTCCTAGATTAAAAAAAAAAAAAAACTGATTTTATTTTACTTTTCTTTTTTATCTGTCCACCTATATTCCACCTTGGTTTTAGGTCTATATACCTTATAGGAAAGGATGTTACTATTTTAATTATACTTAGGGGAATAATTATATCTCCCCACACTATTTATCGTACCCATTTCATACTTCCTCACAATACAAGGACAAATTTCTGAACCTGGAATATTTTTCTACTGCAGCTACAGTACCTCACTCAATGTTCTTATTGCTGTGGCAGCTTTACTCTGTCTGTGTGTGTTGGACATACATGAAGGTATATATGTATGTATGTATGCATGTGTGCTGATATGTGTGTGAGCATGCACATGTGTGGAAGATAATCTTATGTTTTTATGTATTGATCAAACTTAAAGTTAAAAAATGAAAATCCTCAGCTGAAGAGTTAACTCTTGCTTGCAAAGCCTGATGACCCAGATTTCATTCCCCAGTACCCATGGAAAAGCCAGATGCACAAAGTGGCACATCTGGAGTTTGTCAAATTCATTCATTTATTCTCTTTCTCTGCTTGCAAATAAATATAGACAAAAAAAAAGCAAAATAAAAATCCTCAAAATAAGCCAGGGCTGTGGATATGGATCAGCAGGTAAGAGTGCTTGCAATAAAAGCATGAAGATATGGGTTTGATCCTCACATAAAAAAGCCATGTGTGGCAAGGCACTGCTCCAACCGTAGTTCTAAGAGAGGTGGACAGAGGCTAGGAGGGGCTTGCTGGATGCCAGATGGACGGAAAAACACAGCAGCTTGAGGTTTGGCAAGAAACCCAGGCTCATGGAAATCACACAGAGGACGTCACCAACATTCCATTCTGTCTTCCTCACACATGAGCATGACATACCCCCCACCACACACTGAAAATAATGTGAAAAATAAAGATACTGAATATGATTCTTCACTGTATGAATGGAAGTTAAGTATAGGAAGAATTAAAATATTTGTGCGGGTTAACGTAACTTAACGACCATATATCCCTCTACCTACCTAAGCTGATTTGTGTCCAGGAAAAACGTGTGCAAATTGCTCTGGAAGGGACTTCAATGCATTTGTTAACTTTTCACCACATCTTCAATAGTTTTGTTGGGTGTCATTCATAAGCTACTGATTCTAATTACCCACTAGTATATACAAAGATGGCTTATTTTATATCCACCACTTTGCCTGAACTTTTTGTATCATTTCTAATAGTTTTTTTTTGTTTGTTTGGTTGGTTTTTTTTCGGGGAAGTGTCTTCTCTTCAGTTATGACAATTTACTTCTCCTTCATCCTTATCCATTTCTTTCCTCTCTGTTTTCTATGATGGCTGTTATAACCAGTTAAACATAAGCAAAGTTAGGTACTCTCAGGTGAAAAGCAACATTTCTCACATATTATCTCTAGCTTTCTTTCCTCAGATGACATTTTCCTTATTCAAGTCTGGCATAAGCCATTCTATTTGACAGTATTTTCAGAAAACAAGCTTTTGTTTTTCCCTACTTTACTAATGTGCACATTCTGCTTGTATTATACTTTGTCTATGCTTTTTTTCTCTTTTCTAAATTCTTGAATTATTATTTGTTTTCATTCCTTTATTTTTTCAATATCAGATATCATCATTAAGGCTGGAACTTTCTATGACTTTTGTTGCTTCTGATTTTGTCAGATATAAATTAATATCATTATATATGTGCATAATAAAATGGACAGTTAATAACAACATGCAAATTAATATCAGCATTCAAGTAGAAATGTTTTCTAATTGCCACTGTTTCTTGCTTAGAGCTATGCTTATTAATTGATATTTCTGGCATTTTGCATATTTTATTTAATTGCATTACAATTAGACATTTCCTTCTATGGTGCTATTAGATACTTGTTGAATTTTCTCATTCAAACATGTTTAATTCTTCCTTTGCATTTTCCATATCCTTTTCTTGTGTCCTCTGCTTGATTTCTTCAAATTACACTCCACTCCACTGTGATCTCTGCAGCTGTATCAAGCTTACTGTTTAGCCTGTGATAATTGTTTTTTACTTTTAATTGCTGGATTTTTCATGTTCAGAAAATGGGTTCATTTTTTTCCCACAAATCTTATTTTCTTTTATAGTTATAAGCCACTTGTTATGTTTCATTTTCAATATTTCTTTTATAAAGTCTTCCTGTAGAAGTATTAGATTCCAACCCTGATCTTTGTTATGCTTGCTATTGTGGGAGATTTTTTTTTGTCATGTTTCATAATTTGACATTGTGAGCTAAAATCTATCATTAAGATATTTTATCTGTAGGAGTGTTGTGAAGCTTATTTTAATGGCAGCCTCCTCCTATGAGACCCGCAGGTAATTCTTCCAGGGGCCTCAGAAGTTTGGCAGTCTGGGCTCTTTGAGCTTCCTATCTCATGTTCTGATTTTCCCATTCTACAAAGAAAGAACAAATTAAAGTCTTCAACCCGCATGTATATTTCTACAGCGACATGTCTCTGGAGGACTGTAGCAGACAGCTGCAGGTTCGCTGAGATGAACTTCCAGACAAGGCATGGTTACACAGGAAGGGATTTTCATTGACGCTTACAGATCCAGGGGAAGTTCCATAATGGCAGAAGAAGCTGGCCTGCTTTCACTGGACCAAACACAAAAAGAAAAAGCCACAAGCCACAAGCCACACAGCACACTTCAGGAACTCCAGGTGGAAGGACGCACTTTGCATATCTTTACACTGGAATCTCAACCCCACCACCACGCCTTAAGATCTGCCCAGTGACACCTCCTCCAGCCAGCTGGCTGCAGATCCAAACTACAAGCTAATAAGACATTGAATATATTGGGGGCCATCTACAAGCTGCCACAAGGAGATTTTTTTTCCCCCTCAGACACAGCCTCATTTTCTGTATTGATGACATTTTTCTTAGCCTCTCTCATTCAAAGTCCACAATATAATGCTGAAGATCTGTATTGTATTCCACAATTGCAGTTTTCCATTTTTATACCTCTACACAGTTGCTAAAAGTAAGACAGCCAGTTTCCTTCAAGGGCAACCACAGCATTAGCTTAAATGTTTATCCCTGTGGTATTAAATCCAATTTTCACCTCTGACCCTTTCAGGATCAGATATAGTTGTTTTCTTTTATCTAACATTTATAGGTAGACTAGGCATGGCGTTAAGATTACTAATGATGTTTCTAGAACTGAAAGTAAAACATAACCACTTCTCCCTAGTTTAAAAAAAAAAAAAAAACGGGCTGGGGAGATGGCTTAGCAGTTAAGCGCTTGCCTGTGAAGCCTAAGAACCCCGGTTCGAGGCTCGATTCCCCAGGACCCACGTTAGCCAGATGCACAAGGGGGCACACGCATCTGGAATTCGTCTGCAGCGGCTGGAAGCCCTGGCGCGCCTATTCTCTCTCTCTCTCTCTCTGCCTCTTTCTCTGTCTGTCGCTCTCAAATAAATAAATAAAAATAAACCAAAAAATAAATAAATCAACATATCGCAGTTAGCAAGTAAAATCCCTATAGCTGGGCTGGAGTGATAACTCAATGGTTAAGGCTTGCCTACAAAACCTAACAACTCAAGTTTAATTCCCCAGGACGCATGTAAAGCCAGATGCACCAAGTGGCGCCTGTGTCTGGAGTTCATTTGCAGCAGCTGGAAGCCCTAGCATACCCATTCTCTCTCCGCTTACAAATAAATACATAAAAAATTTAAATAAAATCCCTATAACTTACCAATTCTGAAACTTTTACAACTCAGGATTATTTTACCAAAAACTTGTATGCTCTCTCTTAGAGTCAGTTTCAAAAAAAAAAAAGAAAAGAAAAGAAAACAACACTTGGAAAAAAAAAAACCATAATTAAAGTCCATAAATAGCCTAGAGCTCAAATGAGAAACTTGGCACTTTATGTGGCTCCAAATAAATCCTCGAGACTCTCCCAGAAGTCCTTCTTTCTTAAGCATCTTCTAAGTCACATACTCAAGGATTACTTCCCATCTGTTTGCTATGCTTGCTCCCAACAAATCCCACTGGCTTTCTTTGTCATTTTCCCTCCTTCAGTGCAACCTGTTTATCTACTTGCCATGTTCAATGCACTGGGAATGTGGTCCAAATAAAACACATGTCTAGACTCATGTAAAGGGAAAGAATTAAAATGATAAGTTAACGACCACATGAAATGGCCAATATTCTGCAATGCCTGTCCCGCCAATGGACAATTAAATAGAATGAGGCAGTCAGTAATAGGAGCCGGAGGAAGAAGGCGGGAAGAAATGGGGCATGTGTGAATGTGCTATTTTAGACAGCAGAGCCATGAAAACCTCTCTTCTGAAGTGCCATTCAAACAAGAGACAGAAGGGAAGTGAGGAAGTGAGTCATGGGGACATCTGGAGGAAGAACATTCTAATCAGAGGGAAATGTAGGTGGGAAGGCTCAAAGGAAGGAGAGCACACTGCACATTCAAGGAACAGCAAGGGAACCAGGGGGACCTGAATGGAGTCGGCGAGAATACGTATGAGAGGAACAAGAAAAAGCCAAAGAGATCTGAACCAGGCAAAGACATGAAGGCGACGTCAGTCAGCTATGATAACGATGTTCTGCTCTTCCTAGCGAGGTGGGAAGTCCTGGGCAAGTTTGGACTGAGGAGTGACCCCATGGGGCATGGATTTTCAACGGTGTGAAATCCAACAGCCACGGGGGCAGGATGGATCAAGTGACTTGGTGAGAGATTGTGGGATCCTCCCCGTGGTGAGACCACAGACACTTCAACCCCAGGCTTAGCAGAAGCCAGAGCGCAGAGAATCCGGACCTTGACAATTCTGTCTCATCTTTCTTTGTCAAGCACTTTTACTTCATTAATGTCTTATTCCCAAACAGGTATGCACTTTCAAGCTCCCATTTCTTGACCTTGGTTAATCCAACTATCAAACTCAGCTGGTCTATCTGACTCCAGGGAAAATGTCTAGATCTCCCTCAACTCAGATTCCCCCAAAATCTCCATCTGCCCCTGTCCACAGCCTGGTACACACATCACTTTTGTCCCTGGTCACCCTCAAGACGATGGCAGCATACCTGGTCGAAGACAAACTGGCATTCACCATGCAAGAAGCACTACCAACGAGCGAGCAGGTGGCTCCAACAGCCACAAGTGGGGTGCCCCTGTCAGTTATTTCCCCAAGTCTTGACTAACAAGTGGGTTGAGTCACGGCCCGAGAGGGCTTTTGTTCATGGCTCACTGCCAGGCAAGGTGGCTCTTTAGAACAAAAGCAACTCCTAACCCTAACCCTAAAGCCGGACCCCTCCCTCAGGAGTTTCTACACTTCACATCACTCCAAAGAGGAAGTTGTTTAAGGGAATTACAGCACCTTAGGGAGAAGCTGACCACAGCATGTGAACATAGCTCCTTCAACTTTTGGCCACATTTCCCTCACATACCCACACAGGCTAGGTGTATTCTGTCTGGCATTGAGATCACAATAATCGCTAACATAGCTACCTGTGGCACAATTAAAATAATTAAAAAACAAGACAAAACACACACACAAAAAAAAACCCTTTTCTGTCTCTCAATGCAATGAGTCATTCAAATTCAGCTATCAAACAAAGGTGTCTATAGAAATCAGTCTGGTTAAAAAAGACACATGATGTCACAATCGCTCACCAACATATCTTGTGTTTTTAAAATCCTGAAGTTTAGCCTGAATGCAATATTCAAGCAGATTAAAGGAGGATAGGACAATAAAATGTCATTAAATTACTTCCCAGCTGTAAGAACTCATATTATTTAAGATTTAACAGCACAGAGCCTACGTGAGGGCACAAGAAATAGCAGTTAAGTGAACATTCAAAACTTATTTTCCAGAAAAGGCATTTTGAAGAGCTATAAGGAGGCATACCATTCTCTGAAAAAAAAATCATTTACATTAGAAAACATAAGTCAAAATGTATTCATTGCCCTCTCCTATTTTTTTTTAATTTTTTTTAAAATTTATTTGAGAGCGACAGACACAGAGAGAAAGACAGATAGAGGGAGAGAGAGAGAGAGAATGGGCGCGCCAGGGCTTCCAGCCTCTGCAAACGAACTCCAGACGCGTGCGCCCCCTTGTGCATCTGGCTAACGTGGGACCTGGGGAACTGAGCCTCGAACCGGGGTCCTTAGGCTTCACAGGCAAGCGCTTAACCGCTAAGCCATCTCTCCAGCCCCCTCTCCTATTTTTAAATGCAGCAGAAACCACACATCTTAATATTCCGAAAAATTAAGGTAGAACACAAGTCATCTTAGGCTTAAAAGGACAGCCTTAACTCAAAGTATTATTAAAAGCATTTATATGGATGGAGATACAGCCATTAAGGCACTTGCTGCAAAGCCTAATGACCCAGGTTTGATTCCCCAGAACCCACATAAAACCAGATGCACAAAGTAGTGCATGCATCTGGACATCAGTGGCTAGAGTCCTTGGCATGCTCATTCTCTCTCTCTCTTTCTCTTCTCTCTCTCTCTTCCTCTCTCCTTTTTCTTCTTCTTGAAAATCAATAAATAAAAACATTAAAAGCATTTATATTGCCAGATACTATAGAAATTTAAAATGACTGTCAAAAAGTCCACTGTCCTGCTAAAATTTAAAGGATTTTTTTTTTAATTTTTAAATTTTTATTAACATTTTCCATGATTATAAAAAAAAAATCCCATGGTAATTCCCTCCCTCCCCACCCCCACACTTTCCCCTTTGAAATTACATTCTCCATCATATTACCTCCCCATTACAATCATTGTACTTACATATATACAATATCAACCTATTAAGTATCCTCCTCCCTTCCTTTCTCTTCCCTTTATGTCTCCTTTTTAACTTACTGGCCTCTGCTACCAAGTATTTTCCTTCTCACACAGAAGCCCAATCATCTATAAAGTTTTTTTTTTTAAAAAAAAAAACAACACTTCTACGTACACTTTACCCCACTGACTGACAGCATACATTTTCTATAAATACTGATGCTACCCTCACACACATTGATTCTTCTAAAAACTAGAAATGTTTAAAAGAAAATTCTTTGCAGCATGGGTATCTTATCACTGACGAATTACCATTACTATTTTGCTAATGATTATGCAAGTGATATGACAATAATCATATTGAAAGAAAGTTTTAACAGGATGTCCACTGCACATAGAAGCACACTCTATTCAAGTGTCTTGGGCTCTAATCCACGAGAATATGCATCTCCAGACATAGCTAGGAGGCACCACCCAACAGTCACCACGCCAGCTCTGGCTGGGCTCAAAGAGTCGCAGGTTTGCAAACAAGGGACCCTTGTCCTTAGGCTTTCTTAATCTCATGACGCTGATGACTTTCAAACACTTGAGCTGCACGGTATATTAGCTGCCTTTGCATGGCTGTAGCAAAGTAACACAGGTCACTGAGGAGGTTTATTTAGATAGATCATAGTTTTAAACGTTCCAAGTCCAAGATAGGGCAGATCCACTACCTAGGCCTCTAATAATGGTGGTGGATGACAGAACGTCATGGCAGAACCTCACATGCAGACAAGCAGTCACGTCCCAAACAGCAACAGAAAGAAAGAGGACAGGGCCGTCGAGATGGTTCAGCTAACAGTTAGGGTGCCTGCCTGTGAAGCCTAACAGCGCATGTTCGAATCTCCAGGTCCCTCGTAGCCAGACGCACAGTGACACAAGCATGCAATGTCGCACGTGTGCACAAGGGGGCGCACGCCTCTGGAGTTCATTCACAGTTGCTGAAAGGCCCTGGCATGCCCATTCTCTCTCTCAAAAATATTTTTTTTCAAATATTTTATTTTTTTTCATTTATTTATTTGACAGAGAGAGAGAGAATGGGAGCACTAGGGCCTCCAGCCACTGAAAATGAGCTCCTGACACGTGCGCCCCCTTGGGCATCTGGCTAATGTGGATGCTGGGGAACCAAACAAGGGTCCTTTGGCTTTGTAGGCAAGCACCTTAACTAAGCCATCCCTCCAGCCCAAAAATAAAAATAAAAAATTTAAAAAGGAAAGAAACAGCACAGGAGGAGCCATGATTGCTCTAACCCTAACCCTACCCAGCTCATGAAAATCAAGAGTTCACCCAAGACTACCAAGCAGACATATTCAAAACTCCATCTCCCTCATGCCCCAATGAACTAAAGGTAAGCCATGTCTCCTACAGATTCCATCACCTCCCAAGAGCATACTTCTGGGGGACCAAGTCTTTAATAATGCTGGCTCCTTAGGAAACAAATTATATTCACAAAAGAGCAAATAGATATTTAAAATAAAATGGTGGGTTGGAGTAACTGCTCAGTGGTTAAACATTTGCTTATGAAGCCTGCTGACCCAGGTTCAATTCCCTAGTAACGACCTAAAGCCAAAGGCATAAAGTGGTGCAAGTTTCTGGGATACGTGTGCACTAGCCAGAGACCCTGGCATGGCTACAGTCTTTACCCTTCTCTGTTTGTCTCTCGCTTTCCCTTTCTCAAATTAAAATAAATAAATAAACAAACACATGTTGAGGGTTGCCCTTTTAAATATAGAAATATACATTTTTACCTAAAAAAAATATTTTCCTTTAAGTAAAATCTCCCTCCATTTTCACAAGGCAATAGTCACAATTCCACAGCTCACTGTTTCAATTTTGAGGGCCATATATCAGCCACAAATTCATTCCAGCTCAGTTAGTCTTTCTAAAGATGTCTCGGCATTTATAAAGGTATGGAGGAGAGCCTTTCAAATGCATGACAACCAGAGCCAATGGTGATTGAAAACATGGTCACAGTAATATTGGGATGTGGGCTAGTAGGCGACATACAAAAAAGAGAAAACACTAAGGTATCCAAGCTTAGTTTTAAGATTCTATCCTGGGCTGAAAAGATGGATTAGTGTTTAAGGTGCTTGCCTGTAAGGCCCAAGGATTCATGTTTGACTCCCCAGTGCTCACGTAAAGCAAGATGCACAAAATGGTGCATGCATCTGGAGTTTGTTTGCATTGACTGCAGACTTTGATATAGCTCTCTGTCTGTCTGTCTGTCTCTCCCTCTCTCTCTCTCTCTCTCCTCATAAATAAATAAATTAAAAAAAATTAAGGGCTGGAGAGATGGTTTAGTAGTTAAGTACTTGCCTGTGAAGCCTAAGGACCCCAGGACCCACGTAAGCCAGATGCACAAGGGGGCACATACATCTGGCACTCATTTGCAGTGGCTGGAGGCCCTAGTGTGCCCATTCTCTCCCCACCCCACCCCCCGCCGCCTCTGCTTCTTTCTCTCTCTGTCTGTCACTCTCAAATAAATAAATAAAAATAAACAAAAAGAAATTAAGATTCTACTCCTATAGGGAAAAGTGAGGAATCAGCACAAAACCCAAGAGAGTAGGAACCAACTACAAGATAGGTTGTCTACCAAATCCCTTTAGGTCACTTTCTCCCCCTCAGGAATTCCTCTCAATAGAAACATTTAGCATATCACTTAAGACATCTCCCCACTCCATTTTCCACTCCCTGGCACATTTTTTTATGAGATGAGTTGTAGAAATAATACAGGCAGACTACAGTGCTGTTTTCAGTCCGACCACTTACAACTCAACTACAACATTGAAGAGATCAGTTTCCATTTTGGGGGATGGCACGTGTCACCAACTAAGTCAATGCTTTGAAAGGGCAACCAACGGTCATTGGACTGTGAAGAAAGACCTCATGAGCAAGTGGGTCACCATGAGCTATGGATGGCAGCAAATGACTGAAGGACCTGAGTCCTTGGTGCCCAAGTATCAAAACCCATCTGTTGATAACCAGAAAGGGTCACTGGTTCTGCTAATGGCCATTACTCTGCAGATTTCAACCATTTAATTTTTAATCTTGGCTCCTACGGCACAGGCTCTTTGCGCCCTGCCCCAGAGGTTCTGAGTAAATGCGTTTTATTTTTAGACATTTTTCTCTCCTAACGCAGGGCTCCACAAATATAAAAGACTAAGCCCTCCCGCAGGCAAACTAGGGGTCATTTCCATCTCTTCTCTTACCCTGTAGTAAGAAAAGCACAGTCTCCTACAAGCATTTAAAATACTAATATTATTCACTACCTTAGCTTATATTAATATTGTTCACTACCTTAACTAACATCATGCACTACCTTAACTAATAATATTATTATTCACCTTAACTGGTTCACCTTAACTAATATTATTCACTACTTTTATAGATGTTCGGACAGCCCCTAAAAGCTGGAGTGCGTCCAATTAGTACAGAAGTCAAGGGCATTAAGTCAGAAGGGGTTAGAAATGTCTTAATGACTTCCAAAATAATAATTCAAATGCATCTGTCAGTATTTTGGAAATTACATGTTCCAAATAACATGTAATAAATGGGCAAAGAGAACCTGAGTTACCCACATAAATGTGCAGTGAGATGAGCTGCTAATTTAACAAAGCCACACCTAATGGATGGTTCTTGTTTCTAAAAGAGCCATGCATGAACCTTGATGGTTATCATCTGCTTTGATGCGAAGCAGAGAGAGAAGGAGGAGGAGAGGGGGAGAATTGGTGCGCCAGGGCCTCAGCCACTGCAATTGAACAACAGGTGCTTGCGCCACCTAGTGGGCATGTGTGCAACCTTGTGCTTGCATCACCTTGTACATCTGGCCTACATGGGATCTGGAGAGTTAAACATGGGTCCTTATGATTTTCAAGCAAGCACCTTAACTGATAAGCTATCTCTCTAGCCCTCTTAACTTTTTTTTTTTTAATTTATTTGAGAGTGACAGACACAGAGAGAAGGACAGATAGAGGGAGAGAGAGAGAATGGGCGCGCCAGGGCTTCCAGCCTCTGCAAACGAACTCCAGACGCGTGCGCCCCCTTGTGCATCTGGCTAACGTGGGACCTGGGGAACCGAGCCTCGAACCGGGGTCCTTAGGCTTCACAGGCAAGCGCTTAACCGCTAAGCCATCTCTCCAGCCCAACTTTTTTTTGTTTTTTTCTGACTCTTTTTAAATGTACTTTTTCTTAGGGATGATGGTGAGTAAAAAGATCATGTTTCACTTTCAAGGCGATGGCACTAATGTTTCTCAGAAAAAGGATTTTGCCACATGGAAGAACAGTGACCATCCCCCTTTTTTTTAATTGGACAGTGGTATTTGGGTAGTGGTAGAGTCATGGAGCAACACAGATATTAACATTATACTTTGAGTCAAACAAAGATTACTTTCCATCATGCCTTCATGATACCATTTAAGATACACGAGCCATACTTCCCCAAAGCACACAGTTAGAAATGCTACTATTCTGGGCTGTACAGATGGCTCAGTGGTTAATACACCTGCCTGGCAAAACCTAAGGATCCAGGTTTGATTCCCCAGTACCCATGTAAGCCAGATATACAAGGTGGCACATCCATCTGGAGTTCATTGGCAATGGATAGAGGCCCTGCTGCACCCATTCTCTCCATCTCTCTCTCTCCCTCCCTCCCTCCCTCTCTCCTTCCCTCTCTCTCTCTCTCTCTCTCTCTCTCTCTCTGAAATAATAAATTAGTTAAATTAAAAGAAATGTATTAACATTTCTCTGGATATTCAGTCAAAAGTGTTATGTGATCCAGCCCTGTCTTCAGACAGGAGAAGCAGCCCAATTTACAAATTTAAGAAGTGACTCCAAGAGTCTATCTGCATCCAGAATTTACTTGTTCTGAGGCCCAGTCCAACATGCTTTCCAGTAAAGAAAAACAACAGTAACAAATAATAAGGGTCCCTCAGTCCCTCCATGTAACCTTGTACCATAATGTGATGGAGGATTCAACATCACCTAATAAGCCACGTGTAAAGTCATGTACAATGATTAAAGTGTAACAAGTGATTATTAATAGCGTAGATGCTAGACACATAGATGTGCATAGCATCAAGATACTTAAAATCTAGTTGGCACTGCAAACTCACAGGTTCTATACCCATAATTAACCATGTACTTAAAATACTGTGTTTGGGAACAGCATATGGAGACATTTTTCTTGTCATCGTTCCCTAAAGAGTACAGTGGGATAGCCATTTACATAGCATGTACATTGTATTAAGAACAGTAACTAAAGATGATCTGAGAGCTATGAGAGAATGGTACAAAAGCTATGCCACTTTATATAAGGAACGTGAGCATTCACAGATACTAGTACCCACAAGAAACAAAATCCTCTGACCAATGGCTTATACATAACAAAAGACCACATTCTATTAGCCAATGATGAGACTTGTGATCTCAAAAAACAAACAAACAAACAAACAAAAACATTATTTTAACGTTTTTGGTGGCTCAGGTACTAATCCGCAAAGTGAGAATATTATGGTTTTTCTATCCTAAGGTCATTGAAAGGATTAAATAAAAGAACATTCAGGCTGGAGAGATGGTTCAGCAGCTAAGGCACTTGCCTACAAAGCCTAATGACCTGGGTTCAATTCCCCAGTACCCACATCACACCAGATAAACTAAGTGATGCATTCATCTGGAGTTCCTTTGCAGTGGCTTGAGTTGAGGCTCTCTCTCACACTTTACAAATAAATAAATAAATAAATAAATAAATATTTTTTTAATTTTTTTGTTTATTTTTATCTATTTATTTGAGAGTGACAGACAGGGAGAGAAAGAGGCAGATAGAAAGAGAGCCAGATGCACAAGGTGGCGCATGTGTTCGGAGTTTGCAGTGGCTGGAAGCCCTGATGTGCCCATTCTCTCTATCTCTATCTCTCTCTCTCTCTCTCTCTCTCTCTCTCTCTCTCTCTTTCAAAATAAGTAAGGAAATACTTTTAAAGAATTGTTTAAAATGTTTACTGCTATTTTAGTATAATATTTAACAATACATTTACATCTCTCTCTCTCTCTCTCTCTCTCTTTCAAAATAAGTAAGGAAATACTTTTAAAGAATTGTTTAAAATGTTTACTGCTATTTTAGTATAATATTTAACAATACATTTACAAATGAGACAAACATTAACTATATAGAAATTCAAGCTCCTTTAGTTCCCTGGGATGGATCACGTCACAGAACGTGTGTACTAGCAAACACCCAGAGGCATATGCTAAATATATGGACTTTATACATCAATATATTGCTTTTAAAAGTCAGATGAAATTTGTATAGAAAAGAGGGCCAAGGTGAGTCTGAATTTAATTGCACAGGCAATGAGGAGACACTGTGAGCTCATAAAAAGAAAAACAATAAAAAAGAGTTTCGAGAAAGATTTCTAAACCCAAGTAATTTCTTTCCTGTTATTAATCATCTTGCCCAAAACTACTCCTATTAGCTGATAAAATTTTCTTTTCTTGTTTTTTGCTATAAGACAATTTCTGTGGCACCAGCCATCCCTAAACTATTTCTGCTTCATGAAATATAAATATATAATATAAAAATACAACCTGCCTGCTTTGATCTCTATGCACTTTCAAATATATGTCTTTTTATTGATTTTAATTTTATTTATTTATTTATTTTTTACCATCAACTTCCATGATTGTAAACAACATCCCGTGGTAATGTCCTCCCTCCTCCCACTTTCCCCTTCGAAAGTCCACTCTCCATCATATCCCCTCCCCACCTCAATCAGTCCCAGACACAAAATGGCCTGGATATCCATGACCCAACCGTGCCTGGCACTACCTACCCAAGACCATCATCATAGGAGGAAAAGACCGTGACATCCAAATGAAAGACAGACTGATCTGTCTTGTTTTAGAACGGAGCCCTTAGCTTACAGGGTGTGTGCAGACACTTAGCATTTAGTCCCCTGATAAAATGACAAGGGAGCGCAGGAGGTTGCAGAGACCTTCCATTAACTTCGGTCACGACCGGGGGCTTGGGGAGGGCAGCCTTTCCAGAGGCGGCATTCCTGCCAGATGTGGACAGACCCCGCAGCTCCTCAGACGACATGGATGTCTCTCTGTCAAGATGTCCCCGGCCGCTCTGCGCAGTGGCTCGAGCAATCCCAGCTGCAGCTGGATACATGCAGGCTGCCAAGCGCACACGCAATCTGTGCCCTCGGAGTCGCACACACACAGGCTGTTGGCAGTTTGCTCAAGTGAGGAGGAAACCACACTGAAGGGTGACCACACTTCGAAGCTCCAGGAGCCGCACGGAGCGAACGTGCCCACCGTTTCTGAGCCTGTCTAGTGATCGTTAAGACAACGGGCAGAACGCAGCCTGGCACCGACCTCAGCAGCCAAACCTCGCTTCTGCAATACTGAGCCATCTGAAGGAGGGGATGGTGACATTCCTCAGCCCTGTCACTGAGACTGAATTGCAACACACTCCACAAAGCTGCTGCCACCGGTTGAACAATCCGTTACCGTGGTCAGGAGTGAATACACCTGCAGGAAATATCTTACCTTACAGACCTTACAGACCAAAGCACTGGTCCCACTAAACAAGGGAAATCAGTGGAAAGACAGCAGCACACATTTCCAAAAGAACAAACTGCTAAATATATTAGAAAAGATTTGACCTTGGTAGAAACACCAAAAAACAATAATAATAATAGCCTTCAAGAATTTTTTTTGGCCGGGCGTGGTGGCGCATGCCTTTAATCCCAGCACTCGGGAGGCAGAGGTAGGAGGATTGCCATGAGTTCAAGGCCACCCTGAGATGACAGAGTTAATTCCAGGTCAGCCTGGACCAGAGTGAGACTCTACCTCGAAAAAAATAAAAAAAAAAAAAAAAAAAAAGAATTTTTTTTGAAAAAAGGGTACTTTTTCCCCCCCAATCACAATTAGTCAATATGTTACAAAGTTGCTTGAGAAAAAATTACTGTATTGCTGGTAAGTTAAAAATGAATTTGGAATATATGTGCACTGTTAGAAATACCAAATATTAGTATAAACTTCTGAAAAACAATTTGCCAATGTGTATTTTATGATTTTAAAACATTCAAATGTTTAAGTAGGAAGCTTTCCATGTCTAAAAATATTATTCCAGTCACTTACATGGAAAAATAAATAGATACGTAAAAATAAAATGAGGGAAAAGCCTAATAAGAAATGGGATAATTAAAGAATTAATGCTCAGGCTGGAGAGACGACTTAGCAGTTAAAGCACTTGCCTGCAAAGGTAAAGGACCCAGGTTCAATTCCCCAGTACCCACGTAAAGCCAGAGGCAACGCACACCCATATTCCCTTCCCCTCTCCCCCCCCCTTCTCTCTCTCTCTCTTCCGTTTCTCATTCTCTTCCTCAGAGAATATATAAATATAAATTATATAAATAATTATATATATATATTTATATATAAATATATAAATTTTATATAAATATATAAAATATTTTTAAAAGAATTAATGCTTATGAAAATCATGCAGATACAATGAAATATTCTGCACACATGCACACGTACACCACACACAGGCCCATACATTTTAAAACCTCTCTTTGTATAAAATATGTTTAGACCAAGATTATCGAATAACAGTGGCTATTCTTTGCTATTAAAATGACAGGTGATCTTTTTCTCTATTTTTCCTGCTTTGAGAACATAAGCTTCTGTGAAATATAAGCTCATATTTACTATTTCCGTCCTCAAGTGGGAAATGGGAAAAAAATGTCTTAGGCTACCACAATCCTCATTTATCTTTTTCCAGCAAATATTTATTTTTCCCAATGATCACAAAACACTAGCTATCTAAGGAGAGATAATTGCACCTGAGACATACTTCATATTCGTCAGAAGCACATAAGAAGTGTAACAGAACCACGAAGGAGCAATGGAGAAAAATACACTCATCATAAATTTAATGAATTGAAGCCGGGCGTGGTGGTGCACACCTTTAATCCCAGCACTCAGGAGGCAGAGGTAGGAGGATCACCATGAGTTCAAGGCCAGCCTGAGACTACATGGTGAATTCCAGGACAGCCTGGGATAGAGTGAGATCCTACCTTGAATAACTCAAACTAGATAAATAAATAAGCTTAGTGATTTGGATCCATATGCATACTGTGGCCTGGTACAAAGTGAGAAATGAAGCAAGTTTTTGGAGCTTGTTTACCATCCTTATGTACCAGTGATCAGGATGAACCTCCTTGAGTAATAATTCTACATTCACAGACAGAATCTAGAATCAAGATAACAGGAAAATTTATCCCAACTAAGAAAAAAGAAGAAACGAGCCAGCAAGAGTTGCCTGCAACGCTGTACACTGCCCTTGTCTGATCTACCTGTGGCTATCGACAAGTAATTTTATTATTACTTTATCTTTAGAACCTCAGGGAAACTCCCATAAATTTCTGATCTGTCATCTTGACTACAAATTCCACTCATTTCAAAAATACACACTATATAGGCTGAGCCCGGCAGATTGTATGGTGCATTCTCTTCCTATTTTTTCTTTCTTTCTTTTAATTTAATTTTTTTTTTTTTTTTTTTTTTTTTGGTGTTTCAAGGTAGGGTCTCACTCTAGCCCAGGCTGACTGGGAATTCACTATGTAGTCTCAGACTGGCCTTGAACTCACAGTGATCACCCTACCTTGTCTTGCCTCATGGCTGAGATTAAAAGTATGTGCCACCAAAAATAAAAAATAAAAAAATGCACACTATAATAACTCTTTATGTGACCACTCACAAGCTTTCAAAGCAGTTCCTTCCATCCATGACTGTTTGACTCACTCAGCATATTTATTAAACACCTTTCAGGGGTCATGCATTGCACTAGCCCCTCTTTACATATACAAACAAGGGGGGCCCCACACTAGATGAGCACATGTCTTAAAGAAAAAAAAACGCAAGTCAACTGCAGGAACCCTGAGTCTTATTATGCCTCAGGAATGGACAGCAAGGAAAGAATAGCTACTTCTGCTTTGCAGTTGAGATGGGTGGCATTAAGGTATCTTAAAATAGCAAAAAGAAACAGTGACTGACTAAGCCCTTCATGCCCCAGACTGAATATCATAACACCACTGAGGACCACCCCTCCTCCCAGGGTAACGGGAGCTGGGGCGAGGGGATAAAAGAGTATAACCTCTTATTTTTATATAAAATATTTAAAAAAAAAGAAACCAGTCCTGGAGAGATGGATTAGTGGTTAATGGGCTTGCCTGCAAAGCCTAAGAACTCATGATCAAATCTCCAGGTCCCACATAGCCAAACGGAGTGATGCAAGCACATGTCTAGAATTCATTTGCAGCAGGCTGAAGGTCCTGGTGTCCATTCTCTCTCTCTCTTTCTCCCTCTCTCTCTCTCTCTCTCTCTCTCTCTCTCTCTCTCTCTCTCTCTCAAAATAGCTTTAAAATAAAAAGGGTAACAGAACATAGTGACATAAAATCAGGAGGTGGGCTAATGGGGAGAGAAAGTGAGCAACAAGACGAAGTCAGGGATCTCAGGGAAGAAGAGCAACAGCAAAGAATTTATCAAGGGCTGGACAGGTGGTTCAGTGGTTAAGGCACCTGCCTGCAAAGCCCAACAACCCAGGTTCAGTTCGCCAACAGCCACATAAGGCCAGATGCACAAAGTGGCACGTGGATGTGGAGTTCACTTGCAGTGGCAAGAGGCTCTGGTGCACCCATTCTCATTCTCTTTCTCATAAAAAAATAAAAATATTTTTAAAAGAATATATAAAAACCCCATAATGAAGCCCATGGCTTTATATACTAATACTGTAGGAAACACATTTTTTTTTTAGTTTCCTAAACTTTTATTAACAGCTGCCATAATTATTGACAATAAACCATGATAATAATTTTTAAAAGAAACAAGAGAAACCTTTCATGAGGAGCCAAAGTTCTGCAGTGTGTTTTATATTATTATATACTTCTATATTATTATCCAAGACATGCGAAAACATCAAGTACTTTAGTAAAGAAATCTATTTAGATGAATTTAATCACTATACCCCCCCCAAACTAACTCTTTTTAAAATATTTTTATTGATTGATTTGCCAGCAGAATGGGGGGAGGAATGAGGGTGGGTGCACCAGGGCCTTTTGACAATGCAAACAAATTCCAGGTGCATACATCACTTTGTGCATCTGGCTTTATGTAGGTACTGGGAAATCACCAGCCTCTTCTATTTATTAAAGTCTTTTATTTACTTATTTGAAAGAGAGAGAGGAGGAGGTAAAGCAAGAGAGAGAGAGAGAGAGAGAGAGAGAGAATGAGAATAGATGTGCCAGGGCCCCCAGCCACTGCAAACGAACTCCGAGGCATATGTACCATTTTGTACATCTGGCTTTACGTGTGTACTGGGGAATCAAACCCAGGCCATCAGGCTTTGCAAGAAAGTTCCTTTAGCCACTAAGAAATCTCTCCAACTCCTTTTTAAAAAAAAAAAAAAAAAACACAGGGTCTCACACTCGAGCCCAAGCTGGTCTTGACTTCATCAGCATCCTGCCTGTACCGCCCTGACACTATGATTACAAGCGTGCATCAACATGCCCTTGGTTTGATAGTCACTTTTTATTTAGGAAACCACCCATTTCGTGCATGGCCTAAAGGGCTAACGTGAGTTTAAGATATAGAGGAAAATACTAAGAATGTATATAGCTGGGAAAAGATGTACAGCAGTAAAGAAAGCCGAGACAACAGCACGATCCAAATTTAAGACATGACAGCCTGTAATCTCAATATAGAGGGGAGAAAACGTAAACTAGTTGCAAGGAAGGGAATGGACTAGTTGATCCCTAGGGTAGCTGTATTCTCTATGTATCTATCAGTCTGTTCAGGAAACCACGTGAAAAGACTTTACATGGACACAACCCTGTTCATATAAAGCTGATGATCCCTGTGGAGAACAGGAACAGTGAAAACAGCAGAAACCTGCTCAGAAAGCTACCGAACTTCACAATGAGTTCCTCAGGGAACGTGTGTCCTCCACACTGGAATTTTCATTAAGATACAGGATGGACTATCATCTGCCGGGGAAGCGTAAAAGAACAGTTCCACCTAATTTGAAAGAGATGGACTCGATAAAATTTCAAAGTCATTGCCAACCTTTCGAGACAGGCTGTGAGTCAGAGACTGACTGGCCTGTCTGTGAACCATGCAGAGCTGCTGCCTCACAGTCCCATTTCTTTGTCTCACCTTTTCATCATTTTATTGTTTATAAATCGCTGTCTGCCCTGTGGGGAGACATGGAAAGAATGAAAGAACCCGGGAAAGAAATGACAACATTGAAATCATTGCTTACAGAGACATTTTTGAGCATGGGATACAATAGGTTTTGCATCGGGCTGAAACAGAATGGCGATTACACATGCGTGTTTGAATCCTCTGTCTGGATCAGATAGAAACAGTCCTGATTGTAGGAGAGTCATAACTGGCCAAGCTGCATTTGAGAAGAGTTGCTATAATATTTCAACCTTGGATGTGATGATTCTATCTTTTTTTTAATTTTTTTTCTTATTTTTATTTATTTGAGAGCATCAGACAGAGAGACAAAGAGGGAGGGAAAGAGAAAGAGAGAGGATGGGCATACCAGGGCTTCCAGCCACTGCAAATGAACTCCAGACGCGTGCGCCCCCTTGTGCATCTGGCTAACGTGGGTCCTGGAGAATCGAGCCTCGATCCGGGGTCCTCAAGCTTCACAGGCAAGCGCTTAACCACTAAACCATCTCTCCAGCCCTGATTCTATCTTTCACTCCAAATCAGACTTCTGGTTCTTTCTCCCAAGTAACTTTTAACAAGGTCCTTCCAAAGGAAAGTGATTCTGAGATTTTAGAGGAATTCCAGAATGTCACTAAATGGATTGCCTTTCTATTTCTATTTCATTTAATTTTCAAATAATACATTGACACCCCTCTCAATTACAATAAGAAGTTGTGTGCTCCTGGGTTGTCTAACTTAATTAGCATGGATGGTCTCTATATTAATTTTGCTCATTGTGAAGCTGGAAGGTAGTCCAAGATCAACACTCACTTCCTAAGGGTAATGCCCAAGGTTTAAAGGTTGTAATGATTTTTTTAAAAATCAATTTGCATTGATCGGGCTTAAATTCTTTTGTAAGTACTACTCACAACAAAAGCCTCATTTTTAAAGTATAATCAGAAAGAAAAAAGTCGGGCTGGAGGGATGGCTTAGCACTTAAGGCGTTTGCCTGCAAAAGCCAAAGGACCCAGGTTTGATTCCCCAAGACCCACGTTAGCCAGATGCACAAGGGGATGCATGCATCTGGAGTTCATTTGCAGGGGCTGGAGGCCCTGGCATGCCCATTCTCTCTCTCTCTCTCTCTTTCTTTTTTTCTTTCTCTCTCTCTCCCCCCCCCCTTTCTCTGTCAAATAAATAAAACAAAATATTTTTTAAAAAGTCTTAATTTCCTGGGATCTAAAGTGTCATGAGACAGACAAACATGATGTTTCTGTATGATGTTGAGTTTACCCCAACCCTGCATCCCACAACATACTGACCAGAGGAAATGAAGTCCATCCCCCCCCCCCGTGCCCCTCCTCCCGCATCCTGGCCCGTGACAGAACCAGAGAGCAAAGTACTGACGCACAACAGCTTGGTGTGCAGAGAGCTTCCTTCCAAATCTCTCTCGTCTCCAAAACCAGTGGAAGAAACAACAGTGGAAACTTACAAATAAACTGGCATCCCTTTAATCCACCCTCCTCACTCACAAAACTTATGATGACCACATGGACTCAGCAACATCTATGTGGTGGTGGTTTGAATCAAATAACCTCCATAAATTTATGCAGTTTCACATGCTTGGTCCTCAGCTGGTGGCAATTTGGGAGGTACAGCCTTGTTGGGACAAGTATATTACTTGGGGTGGTCTTGGGGTCCTTAGAGCCTGCTCCCCACCCCTTGCCAGGGCTCTGTTCACTCTCTTGCTGCTATCTTCCATCTGCCGTGGCAGAGAGTTCAGCTTACGCGCAGGCCACTCTTTCTCCTGCCATCAAGAAGCTTCCCCTTGAAGCTCTAAGCCAAAATTAAACATTTTCTCCCATCAGCTACTTTTAGTCCCAGGTCTTTTTAAAAATATTTTTAATATTTATTTATTAAAAGGAGACAGAATAGGGATGCCAGGGCCTTCGGCCACTGTAAATGAACCCCAGACACATGTGCCAGCCACCTTGTGCATCTGGCTTATGTGGGTCCTGGGGGAATCGAACCTGGGTCCTTCGGCTTCTCAGGCAAACGCCAGCTAAACCATCTCTCCAGCCCAGTCCCAGGTCTTTTGTTCAAGCAATAGCAAGAGAAATGCAACAGGAAATTTGAACTAGAGGAATGATGTTAGAAACCTGACTATGTGGCTTTTAGTATTTTGGAAGTGATTTGCAAGAGAAATGTGGAAGGGTTTGAAACCTGGGAATCCATCCAGCTTGAGAGGTTCTTGTGAGAATTGAAAGTATAGAAGGAGCTGCTGTGGACTGTGAGGGACCGGCTTATAAAGAGAAGAGGATTTGGCTGGAGCTGGGCTACAAGCAGGTGTGTGTGAGGCTATCTGCATTCCGCCTGTGTCTGGGAAACTGGAGCAAAGTTGAATTAGTGATGGACTGGTGTGAGTCTCCCCCCTCCAAAAAAAAAAAGGCAATTAAAGTTTCTGGCCAGAAACAACCAGCCTGCTTCCATTGCAACTGTTTGAGAATCTACCTCCCTTGAGATAGGACCAGCTACATTGGAGCCGTTAGAAGAATGCTGACTCTTTTGAAGGACTCTAGCAAGATTGTTGTAGTTTTTCTGCTCGTCAAAGTCGGCTTCATTCCCCCTTAGGTTAACAAATTTGGTAGCCCAACCAGAACTATGGAAATACAACAGCAAAAAAAAAGGAGGCAGGGGCTGGAGAGATGGCTTAGCGGTTAAGCGCTGGCCTGTGAAGCCTAAGGACCCCCGGTTCGAGGCTCGGTGCCCCAGGTCCCACGTTAGCCAGATGCACAAGGGGGCGCACGCGTCTGGAGTTCATTTGCAGAGGCTGGAAGCCCTGGCGCGCCCATTCTCTCTCTCCCTCTATCTGTCTTTCTCTCTGTGTCTGTCGCTCTCAAATAAATAAATAAATAAATAAATATTTTTTTTAAAAAAAAAAGGAGGTGGGGGGGTCATTGTGTTTACAACATGGTTCTTGAGAAATGGCCAGTGAACTATGTGAGGCAGGGTGGCTGCAAAGTGTGTATGGTGTACGGTGATGCCGGAGGGCCATGGCCTGGACAAATAGTGGGTTACAATGGAGACCTTGGGACTTTTGAGATGCTAGGGTTATGGGATGGTTGCCAAAGAGGGCTGCTGGCTTGGGATGGAGTGTTCCCCAGGATGGGAGGGAAGAACCCCCAGAGACTTCACCTGTGCTTGCCTATGCAGACTGAGAACCACAGGACGGGATGTGTGCCCCGTTTGTTTGAGATCTTGCAATGGTTGTTCCTGGCTATGCTGAGTGCCTTCTTTTTGCAGGAGGAATGTTTACTCTGTGCCATTATGTATATTTAACTTGTGCTTTTGTTTTAACGACTTGTAGTTAAGAGACTACGGTGAATTTCACCTGAGACCTCGGACTTTAGACTTTTGAACAGGGCTGGGGTTAACTTTTTTTTTTTTAAATCTGTGTGGACTTTCGGAGTTGAACTGAATTGCATTTTTCACCTTGAGATGCCGTAAGTCTACAAGGACCATGGGCAGAGGGCACTGGTTTGAATCAGGTGTCTCTCATGAGCTCATGTGGTTTGGTTGCTTGGTCTCCAGCTGAGGGCGATGTGGAGGTACAGCTTTGTTGGAGAAGGTGTGCTCCTGGCAGTTTTAGGGGGATGTTATAGCCAGCTCCCCTAACCAGAGCGTAACTCACAATGCTGTCTTCTACTGATTGTGACAAGCAGTGATAGCTTGGGCCTTGGGATACACTATGTGAAATAACAAAGCCATAGTACAGTTAATATACCTACACTATCCCCATTCTTTTTTTTAAAATTTATTTATTTATTTATTTGAGAGCAACAGACAGAGAGAAAGAGGCAGATAGAGAGAGTATGGGCACGCCAGGGTCTCCAGCCACTGCAAACGAACTCCAGACGCGTGCACCCCCTTGTGCATCTGGCTAACGTGGGTCCTGGGGAATCAAGCTTCGAACCGGGGTCCTTAGGCTTCACAGGCCAGCGCTTAACCGCTAAGCCATCTCTCCAGCCCTGTCCCTGTTCCTTAAACACTTGAAAGAATGACTGTTCAGGACCGCAGAGATGGCTCAGGGTGAAGAGCACTTCCTGTGCAATCACAGGAGCCTGGGAAGGCCTGTGAGGTGACTGGCTTCCATCCCCAGGCCCCACATCAATGGCTGGATGTGGTCAGACGTGTAACTCGAGGCCTGCAGGGACTGGGGACATGCTGGAGCTTGCCGAGGTCAGAGGGCCCTGGGCTCCGGAGTCAGTAAGAGACTCTGGCTCAACCAGGAACGAGTGGGACAGCAATGGAGGGAGGTATCAGTCTTCTGCTTGGGCCACTGCAAGCAAGTGAATAGGGAACTGCATGGGCACATACATGTGTGTTCACCACACATACACACACACCACACTACCTACACAGAAAGAAGAAAAAAGGAATGCGTGGTCAAATAACTACTTTAAATTATCTTCTAACATGGGACTAAGAGTTCAGACAAAAATAAAATGGCAGGGCTGGAGAGATGGCTTAGCAGTGAAGGCGCTTGCCTGCGAAGCCAAAGGATCCAGGTTCAATTCCCCAGGACCCAGGTAAGCCAGATGCACAAGGAGATGCATGCATTTGGAGTTCGTTTGCAGTGGCTGGAAGCCCTGGTATTCTCATTCTTTCTCTCTCTCTCTCTCCTTCTTTCCCTTTCTCAAATAAATAAATAAAAACAAAATATTTAATAAAATAAAATGGCAGTGGATCACTGCAGTTCAGAGCACTGGAATTTGGTGTCAGGTAAGTCTGAGGTTAAATCTTGACAAGTAGCACTTGGTTTGGGAGCTTGAACAACATCCCTCTGAGGTGGGGTTTCTTTCTATAAATGGGGGACCATGGAAGTCCTTCACATGTAAGTACTTACTAATGAAAGCTATTATTGTCACCAACACCTTCATTCCCAGGGCCACACAAGGCCTTGATTTTATACACAAATCCTTTGAATGAAGATTTTTTTTTTGTGCTGTGCTTTAACCTTAGAATACAATGAATGGATTCAATAACGGACAGAATTAAGATCTTCAGCTTTCAGAAGGGTAGAAATGAAGTCACATTAGAGAAAGCAAAAGAATTGCCTTGTACAGTGCATCGGGACCACGCATTTCTGTCTCCGTTTATTTCTCCGCCCTACTTTCAAGCTACGTGAGCTGAGAAAGTCCTCCCACCTAACAGAGTATTGTCTCTCAGATGCTGGGAGGATTTGGGAAGGACCAAGGAGAACAGGAAGTGGAGAAAAACGAAGCTGGAATCCATGTGAGGTGTGACTTGCCTTTCTAATTATCTGCGCCTTGGGAATAGCCACATGCTTGTGCAGGAAGGAGAGGCAGTCTGAAAGGGGGTGGGGAGCAAAACGAGCCGCAGAAGAGCCCCAACAAATTATAAACAACAAGAAAATGAGTCTTCAAGACTGACAGTTTCTCCTGGGACTTCCCGGGGGAGCCAATTAGTGCCAGCCGCTGAAGTGGGCTTGGTCACATAAACCTCTGTGTTAACACCCACCTGCGTCACACCAACCTCCAAGGGTGCCACCACAAAGCCCGTTCTAATGAGGCTCAGGACCAGTCACCCCACAGACAGTCCTGGCAAGATCTCTGAAACAGATGTCTTAGGGTGACCTGCAAGCCAACTCCTTTAAATCGCACTGCCATCTTAGAAACCAAGACATGGCACAATACAGATTCGGTTTATTCTTGTCGCACCTGTCTCTTTGCCCCTGATCGTGGGAGACAACCGTGAACGCATGCCCAGTGTACTCCTGATCCATTGTCCCTCCGGCTGCTGAGCTCAACTCTATTCATCAGTGAGCTCATGAGGTCCAGGCTGTTAATCCATGCAAAAGCATCGTGACAGGAATTCGTAATCCCTCCGGAAGCTTTGTTTTCCACAGCAGTTGACACAGCAGTAGAGGAAAACCAGAGCTTCTGCGACATCTGGAAGACTGTCTGACCCAACTGCACTTGCATGAAAATCACTCTGTTTTCCCACTGCTTCCGTGGACAGAGATAGCTGGGAAGGCCTTGTGAATCAACGGACTCTACATAACCCGAGACCACACTGACGTGGATTAGTTACCCGGCTGCCTTACAAACAGCGCTCACCCTCACCCAGGCATACCTACCTGGTTGCTACTGGCAAAGATCTAAGCAGCAAACAATAATTAATTTTTTTTTTTAAAAAAAAATGTCTATTCTAAGGAGACCACTGTGTAAAAGACTCAGGAAAGAAATAAGAACTCCTTGAGATTCTTGTCTCTGGAAAGCAAATAAGATTGAAATTAACACATCCAACGAGACAACAGGATATATATATATCCTGTCAAACAAACTAAAAAGAAAACCTTAGTGATTTCTAAAAAGGAAACTAAAGAATCAATATAGGGAAGGCTCCCCATAGGAGACCAGACGTGTGTCAAATTCTAAAAGCGATGAAGCCTGAGCTGCAGTGAGATGGCTCAGCAGTTAAGGCGCTTAACTGTGAAGCCTAAGGACCCAGGCTCGATCCCCCAGTACCCACATAAGCCAGATGCACAAAGTAGTCCATGCATACAGTTCTTCTCCAGTGGCCAGGGGCCCTGATATGCCCATTATCTCACGCTCATATTCCCTCCCTCTCTCTCTCTCTCCCTCCCTCTCTCTCTCTCTCTCTCTCTCTCTCTCTCTCTTCTTTCCAAATAAATAAATAAAAGTATTTGTAAAAATGGTGAGACCTAGATTGTAATGATGGGGTAAACATATGGTAACAAATTTTCAAAGGTAACACTAAACACAATGCGTAGCTATGAATTCTAAGACTCAGTGATTTCATGGGCACCTAAAGTTTTCCTCTAGCTCGCCTTTTCATGAAAAAAAGAAGAAAAGTTAAAGGGAAATAAAAAGTTTCCTAAAATTTCTGTGGTCCAAATCCTCCGTGACATGATTAAACTTCCACAGCCAAGATGATCAGCGGCCAATCAGCATGTTCTGGACTGAGTGGGCTGGCGGCTTGGCAGAGGGAGAGTTAATGCAATCACACAATCCCCCAGATAAAAACGCCCTCCCCTCCCCTGCTCCATCTTCTTTCTGCTCTGGACAGACCTCTTTCCATGAACTAATCAGAATCCAGGACACAGGCTGACACTCCACAAATCCACATGTGTGTACGATCCAAGCATGTTTTTTAGCGCAAGACCCTAAATGCATCCAAGCTAATTCTTTCAAGCGAAATAGGGTGTCTCCGGAGGTTTGCAGGCCAGCTGACTGCCAAATCAGCATCCATCTTGCCACATCAACGGGACACTGGGTGGAGGGCGTGGGTTAGCTCCCTGGGATCTGTTCTCTCCTGTTAGCTTGCCTTCCAACCTCCTTGGAGGACAGAAGCACTTGGAAGTGCTCACCTCGTTCTGTTCAGAAGTGATGATCTGTATCTTAAATGCTCCTTCCCAGAGGCCAGGAGTGGAAGCCAAGGTCAACAGCCCATGGTCCACCACGAGTGTGTGAAACCTTTAAGAAAGGGCTGTGGGTTTAGGGCAGTGGATGAGTGTTTGCCTAGCAAGTGCAAGGTTCTGGGTTTGGTCCTCAGCACCGGGGGGGAAAATACCTGTAAGAGGTGGACGGAGCCTCACATAAGAAGTTAGGTCATTGGGAGCAGAGGCCTGTTGGGGGCTTGGGACCTTCTCCTCTCTGACTTTACTCCTCAGCAACTATGCCCAAAAGCCTGAGAGCAACAGGGCCCAATAGCCACGAAACCTTAGAAACTATAAACCAAAACCAAACATGAAGTTGTGCAGACCGGATATTTTGGCAGCACGACGGAAAGGCAACATACCAGGCTAAGATTACAACTACTTCTTAAAAATATTTATTTATTTATTTACTTGACAGAGAAAGAGGGAGAGAGAGAATGGGCATGCCCGGGCCTCCAGCCACTGACAACAGAGTCCAGACGCGCACACCCCCTTGTGCATCTGGCTAACATGGGTCCTGGGGAATCAAACCAGGGTCCTTTGGCGTTGCAGGCAAATGCCTTAACTGCTAAGCCATCCCCCCAGCCCTAAATTGCATTTTATACTTGAAAACAGAAATAGTAATTCATTGCAACCCTTACCAAGTAAGCTCTTTCATATTGCTATGAGGCTATAACACTGTAGAAGGTGGATGGAGCCATGCCTCAGAGGCTGGAGAGATTGCTTACTGGTTAAGGTGTTTGCCTGCAAAGCCTAAGGACCCATGTTCAACTCTCCAGATCCCATGTAAGCTAGATGCACAAAGGTGAGGCAAGCGCAAGGTCACACATGCCCACGAGGTGGCAGCAAAAGTATCTGGAGTTCAATTTCAGTGGCTGAGGGCCTGGCACACCAATTAACTCTCTCTCTCTCTCTCAAATAAAAAAAAATTTTAAGGGCTAGAGAGATGGCTCAGTGGTTAAGGGCTTGCCTGTAAAGCCTATGGACCCCGGTTCAAGGCTCGATTCTCCAGGACCCACGTTAGCCAGATGCACAAGGGGGCGCATGCGTCTGGAGTTTGTTTGCAGTGGCTGGAAGCCCTGGCGCGCCCATTCTCTCCCTCTCTCTCTCCCTCTCTCTCTCTCTCTCTCTCTCTCTGCCTCTTTCTCTCTCTGTCACTCTCAAATAAATAAATAAAAATGAACAAAACAATTAAAAAAATTTTTTAAAAAGCTAGGTCACTGGGAGTATGCCTTAGATTCTTATCAAGTATTCATTCATTAAGTGTCCATTCATTGCCAGACACCAAGGAAATGTTCAGCTTACAAGAGGAGGGGCATTTAGTCAAACAGTGGAAAGATGGACAACACATGTTATGGTTGTAGAAAACATGAGTGCACTGCGTCTTGACTGATTCTTCTTCACTCTGGACCCCCGGAGTATGAGAACGACTGGATGCTGCCTAACGTGGAACGGATGACCTTTGCAGGTGTTTGGTCACAGATAACCCAGCCCGGCTACAGACGCTGCACACCACATGGGCCACAGAGACTGGATTCCCAGGAGCAGTGGAACAAGCAGAAACTACATGGGGCAGGTGTTGGAGTAACAAGGGGGCTACGAACACGTGGCTCACTGGAAAAGGTGTGAGTGGTTTGCTTGAATCGCTCCACGGGCTGGCAGAGAACTCGAGCCTTCTACTCAGGAATAACCGATTGGCCCTTTGGCCTCATCATGAGGTTGCTAGGTCAAGGGTCCCACAGGGGCCCATGTAAGTACTGATGTCTAGGCCACTTGTGTGTGTGTGGGGGGGGGGTCTTTCTAGGTTGTACTAAAGCTCAAGACAGCACATGACATTGAACCTTACCTCTCATAGTGGCAGAGAGTGTTCCAGACACCCGCTCAAGGTCCGTGCTTGACTCTTCCTATGACTCAATGAGAATGTCTTAGCTGGTGGGTTCCTACCTCCTTCTGCTCCACTACATGACACTCAGCTCAGGCACATGAGTGCTACAGGCCACCCAACACCTGAGGGTGACCAGGCGAAGCCTTCTTTGGAAGCAACCACTGTGACTAATGCATCGACGCAAGGCTAACGGAGACACAGCCCTGTTCACATCAGGGAGCAGAAGTTCACCAGCACGGAATAGAAGACGTGGAGGAACAGAGAGAGTGGGTTCCCTCCCAAGACGGTAGAGGCACAGGAGGAAAGGGCACGTGGACTGGCAAGGATGGCGGAGAAGCACTGAAAGTTGGAAAGTTGGAGAAGCTGCAAACAACAGAATGCAGACAACGGTTGGAACCAACACTGTCACCCAAACAGGAGGACAAGTGTCTACCCTGAACACTAGCTTATCATCAAGAACAGGAGCGAGCCGGGCGTGGTGGGCACGCCTTTAATCCCGGCACTCGGGAGGCAGAGGTAGGAGGATCGCCGTGAGTTTGAGGCCAGCCTGAGACTCCATACTGAATTCCAGGTCAGCCTGAGCTAGAGTGAGACTCAACCTCCAAAAACCAAACCAAAACAAAACAAAACAACAACAAAAGAACAAGATTGAGAGGAGACTAGTTTGAAAAGCCCCCCCCCCCCCACCATGTGAAAGCTGGCTCTTGAGAGGCATAAAGTGGAATCAGACTGCTTTTATTACAGGATTCTATAAATAAGGAAACCTCTATGTACAAGAATCTGGCAATCCAAAATAAATAAATAAACTTTTTTCACAGAAATAAAAGGGCACCTTCCAAATATACACTGCTAGGTGGTGGCATTCTAATTTGCTTTCTTCTTTCTTGGCATCACCCAACGTGGCCAGCATCCTCAGGTAGACAGTGTTCCAACCTTGGCACAGCCTGCCCCTCACAGGATGGTGCTCCAGGCAGGGGAATGGGCAACCTCACGTGGGCATGCACACGCCTCATGCAGGAGTCCTCATGTTTCTCAGCATGGCCATGTGTGATCTCAATCGATAGACCTGAGTTCATTTCTAAAAGGGGGAAAGAATGTCTGAAGAATCATACCCCTCCTGGTGTCCTTGTAAGGCTATCAGGGAAGTAGAAGTAAAAATCAATGGGCACATGTTGACACTCAGCCGAAAGATGTAACTGCATCATCCAGTGCTGCAGATCAAATGATAATGTGCGAACTGTTTTCATCCAGGGCAGAGAACAAGGATTTCAGGGAAGCCTAAGGGTAGCGTCACACCAATGTGTTTTCTTCCCAGGCTGCCCAGGAATGACTTGGTTCTTTCTTATTCTCCTTTCATCAGGCATTATCTTTTTTATATTTTAAAGAGAAATCACAAGTGTGTGTGTGAAAGAGAGAGAGAATTGGCCCGCCAAGGCCTCAGCCACTAAAATCAAAGTCCAGACACTTGTGCCACCTAGTGGGCATGTGCGACCCTGCGTCTGCCTCACCTTTGTGCGTCTGGCTTATGTGAGATCTGGAGAGTCAAACATGGGTCCTTAGGCTTCGCAGGCAAGCAACTTAACCGCTGAGTCATCTCTCCAGCCCCATCAGGTATATTTTATTAATAATGGCAGCTGCACTAAGCTCTGTGACAGAAGAAGCACTATGGCAAAACAATGATTAATAAAATAAAATACACTTTACATTGCATATACATTTTGACTAAAATTACATTAGAAATATGTCTGGGAAAGACAGTGTATAAGCAAATAAGCAAATATATAAATACAATGTATAAGCAAACTGAGAATATCTTCAAGGATAGCGCAAGGTCTACAACTGGTTATGGATGGTATGCAATTGCTCCAAGTGTACACACACACACACACACACACACACACACACAAATGTATGTAATCATATATCTCTAAGTGTATGTTTTCTGAAAAAAAATATTTTTATTGATTTATTTATGAGGAGGGTGGTTAGAGAGAATGGGTATGCCAGGGTCACTGCAAATGAACTCCAGATGCATGGGCTACCTTATGAATCTGACTTGTGTGGTTCCTGGGGAAATCAAACCTGGGTATTTTGGCTTTGCAAGCAAGGACCTCAATCGCTAAGCCATCTCTCCAGCCCTGAAGCGCATAACTTAATAAAACTGCCATATTACTATAATCATTATCATCAAATTAATAAAAACAAATTTACTTAAATAATTCAATGACAAAATTTTTGTATCATATACATTATAAATTAACAAAATGATATAGAAACAAACAGTTTTATATACTTAGGTATCAAGATGGCATGTATGGAGAAATAAATGATTCAAGTGCATGCGTGTTTAGAAGACATTAGAGTGTTTTCATTACAAGTGACCAACAGGCAATCCTGCCTGTTGAATGGGAGGAAGAATTTGAGCTGGAAGCAAACACAGTCATGTTTGTCTTTTGCTAACTGCATGTCCCTGTGAAAAACACTTCCATGGACCTCTGTTTCCTTGCCTATAAAAATAAACATACCTTCCCCAAGGAGATTTCCTGAAACAAAATGTTTCAACACTTGTGGACGTGCCTCCCCCATAGCTGGCATTTGGAAGCACTTAGAAATGCCTCTTTCCTTACCTTTTACGCAAATACTCAATGCAAGATCTGGTCCTCTGTTTTGATTGAGCTCTGGGCAGAGATTAGATTGTGGTGGAGGGTTTTAACAACTTAAAAGAGAGAGAGAGAGAAAAAAAAAAAAGATTATCAGACAGCTGTTCCTAGATCCATGTTTGAGGCTTTATTGAACCAAAGAGAACACTCCATTTTTATCTGAAATCTCTGCTACCTGATGCAAGATTAATGAGGGGCCTGTTGGGCTTCCGGACTACGTAAGGGCTGTCCTCATTCACGCACAGTGAAAGACTGACTCTGATGTGCGTTACTTGTGTTGATTTTTTTTCTTCCCCTTTATTTTGTAAAATGAAATTTAAATTTTATTTGTTTTTATTTTTATTTTTACGACTGGACAGGTGCTTTAACCAGCTAAGCCACAGAGCCTATTTTTATTTTCAGAGAGAGAGAGCTGGCATGTCAAGGCCTCAGCCACTGAAATCAAACTCCAGACACTTGCGCCACCTAGTGGGCATGTGCGACCTTGCGCTTGCCTCACCTTTGTGCATCTGGCTTACGTGGGATCTGGAGAGTCGAACATGGTTCCTTAGGCTATGCAGGCAAGGGCCTCAACTGCTAAGCCATCTCCCCAGCCCTGTGTTTTATGTATTTGAAGACAGAGAAGGAGAAAGAGTGAAATTTAGAAAGAGAAGATGAAAGTGAGGGCATGTTATTGCCTCTTGGTTCTGCAAACCAACCCCAGAATCATGCACCACTTTGTGCAGCTGGCTTTACACGGGTATTAGGGTATTGAACCCAAGCCAGAAGGCTATGCAAGAAAGTGCCTCCAACCACTGAGTCACCTTTCTAGCCCTCTGCTCACTTGCAATTAAAAATCTTGTAGGGATTTTTTTTTTATATAAATAACCTAAAGGAAGGGAAAGGACACTTTTATAGTCACATAAGTGTCAAGCCTACAACCATCACAGCACCCAACAAATACTCCAGAACAGACAGGAAGAAGCCTTTATCCCTCATGTCTTCATCATGAATATTGAGGCCACAATGGAAACCACCAGACAGTAGGAGACCATAAGTATTTACAAAGCAAAACTCATTGCTCCTGAACTTAGTAAAATCAAAAGCATGGGAAATCATGCAGACAGACTCACAGAGACAAAATTCAAGAGCTGGAGAGATGGCTTAGTTATTAACCTGCTTGTCTGGAAAGCCTGAGAACCCAGGTTTGATTAGCCAGTACCCAGGTAAGCCAGATGCACAAGGTGATGCACACATCTGGAGTTCAGTTGCAGTGGCTGGAGGCCCTGGTGAGTTCTCTCTCTCTCTCTCTCTCTCTCTCTCTCTCTCTCTCCCCCTCCCTCTTTCTCTCTCAAATTAATCAATAAATAAAATATTTTCAAAACATTCAAGATTGCACAAGACATTTGGTTATGTGTAGAAACCACCACTAACTGAAGCCATTCCTTTGCTTTTCCAACAAAACAGAGATCATTATTGAAAGGAGGAGTTTGAGACCACTTTGAGTGACATTCTTCCAGAGAGAGGGTCCAAGGGGGGATCTCTTCCAGTGAAGCAGGGTCTCACGGACTTAGCAACCTACAGAGGGTACACAAGCCGGTACCTTAAGATGACAGGGAAAGCTGGGTGTGGTGACGCACGCCTTTAATTCCAGCAGTCGGGAGACAGAGGTAGGAGGATCGCCATGAGTTCGAGGCCACCCTGAGACTCCATAGTGAATTTCAGGTCAGCCTGGACTAGAGTGAGACACTACCTCGAAAAACCAAAAAAATAAAAAATAAAAATAAGAAAGAAGACAGGGATGTTTGCAGAGCGGTCCTATATCTGCGGATAACCTATTCCAGGACTACAGTAAAAGCTTGAGACACAATCCTGCCTTGGTCCCCAGGGTACTGTGTAAGAACAGGCAAGTCTTCCAGGCATCTGTGTGACCCCCATGAAGAGCTGTGAGGAGAAAAAGGCTCTTGGTATTGGAAATCCTGATGAAACCACATGCCCACTGATGTATCCAGGGGCAGGATACATCTGTTCACCTTTCAGGGAACAGCTTCAAATCATCCAGCTGATTTTTTCAAAGAGGCCCATGATGGAACAATACATTATGAACAACCAAACTAAGTAGTTTGTGACCTCTCTTCCAGATCACAATTGTGGGAGCAAAGTTTTCCTGACTATAAAAAAATCAGTAAGGGGCTGGAGAGATGGCTCGGTGGCTAAAGGTGCTTTCTCGCAAAGCCTGACAGCCTGGGTTCTATCTCTGGCTCCCACAGGCCAGATGCACAAAGTGGCACATGCATTTGGAATTCGTTTGCAGTACCAAGAATCCTTGGGATGCCCTTTCTCTCCCTCTCCCTCTCTTTCTCTCTCTCTCTCCCACACTCATAAGTGAATAAAAATATTTTTAAATCAATAAGTACTCATCAAAGAAAATGTGGAAAGAAAAAAAATACCTGTAAAATTATATAATTTGTTTTGTTTTGTTTTGTTTTGAGGGAGGGTCTCACTCCAGCCCAGGCTGACCTGGAACTCACTATGGAGTCTCAGGGTGGCCTCAAACTCACGGTGATCCTCCCACCTCTGCCTCCCGAGTGCTGGGATTAAAGGCGTGCGCCACCACGTCCAGCACACATAATTTTGGTATCTATATTGTTTTAATTTTTCTTTCTATGGATTCTATTAATTCTATTTTGAAATGAGGACACCCTGATAGGGAACCTGTATCATTAGCACATATAACACCTCTAGGAGAATGTCAGCTAGGACGCTAATGCAGAAAGATATTGTTCACTCTTCTGTTGCATAATAAAGTCCACTAGGAATGAAAAGTGGATTTTTTTTCTCAACAAAATCTCCCTCATCACTTACATCCCTACACAAAATTCCAAAGCATTTTTTAAGAAAATCCAAAAGCTCTGGAATTATGTTTATTTAAAATGTCGCCTTTTTATTTATTTTATTTTTATTTATTAATGAGAGAAAGAGAGAGAGATGTGCCAGGGCCTCTAGCCACTGCAAATGAACTCTGGTCACATGAGCCACCTTGTGCACCTTGAATCCTGGGGGATTGAACCTGGATCCTTTGGCTTTGTAGACAAGTTCCTTAACTGCTAAGCCATCTCTCCAACCCCCACCTTTTAAAATAATTACCACATAAAAATTTTCACACTGTTCTTTCTTTTTTAAAAAAAAAATTGTTCATTTTTATTTATTTATTGGAGAGTGACAGAGAGAGAGAGAGAGAGAATGGGAATGCCAGGGCTTGCAGCCACTGCAAACGAACTCCAGATGTATGCACCCCCTTGTGCATCTGGCTAACATGGGTCCTGGGGAATCGAGCCTCAAACCGGGGTCCTTAGGCTTCACAGGCAAGCGCTTAACCGCTAAGCCATCTCTCCAGCCCCTGTTCTTTCTTAATAGCCCATGTTCTTTCCAGGAGTTCAATGTGCCAACTTAGAATATTTCATTTTTTGTTTGTTTTTGTTTTTAGAGATAGGGTTTCACAGTAGCCCAGGCTGACCAGGGACTCACTATATAGTCTGTGGGTGGCCTCGAACTCACGGCAATCCTTCTACCTCTGCCTCCCGAGTGCTTGGATTAAAGAGGTGCGCCACCACACCTGGCTCTAGTTATATTTCTTGTTAGATTCTCAGAAAACTCTGTTTTTACTGATTTCAGAATATTGAAGACAATCAAAGACAATGGCAGGGAAGCCATTACTTCCACGTTAGAACAAGATTACTTTTATTTGTTATAGCCACACACCCAGATGTGATGAATCAATCTAACAAATGTTTGTTGAAAACCTTTTCTTGTATGTGTGCCAAGCACTGGCACTAGGTGCTAACAGTATTACTGTGCTCAAGTTTTTAGAAAAGCAATCAATCCAACTCCTCCCTATAACTGGGAATCAAAAGTGAAAATGAAGAAGAGTCTAACCAGTGTGTTCTAATCACTGAGCATATAACCTCATCTGTTAATTCATTTCTTCATATTCTCATAGTGGGTAAGAAGAAAACTGACTGGTTACATAAGGGCCAGGGAAGCATAATCTATGTAAAATGGTCTCCATAATAATTTTAGAAGTCACCAGGCATGGTGGCGCACGCCTGTAATCCCAGCACTTGGGAGGCAGAAGTAGGAGGATCACTGAGAGTTCGAGGCAACCGTGAGACTACAGAGTGAATTCCAGGTCAGCCTGAGCTAGAGTAAGACCCTACCTCAAAAAAAAAACAAAAAAAAATAATAATAATTCTAGAAGTCACACAAAAATCAAGAGAGCCAGGGACATGGATCAGCAGGTAGGAGAACTTGCTATGCAAGCATGAGGACTTGATTACAGTCCCCAACAGCAACACAAAAGCTGGAGATGGCCAAACAAATCTGCAACTCTAATCCCCAAAGGGGAAGAAATAGAAGGATGCTTGCTGGTCAGTCATTCTGACTAAAAATGGCAAATCCAGGTTCATATGGCACTATCTTAAGGAGGGCTGGAAAGACTGCTCAGTGGTTAAGGTGCTTGCCTGCGGAGCCTAAGGGCCCATGTTCTACTCTCTGGATCCCACATTAGCCAGACACACAAAAGGTGAGGCAGGCGCAAAGTCACGCATGACCACTAGGTGTCGCAAGCATGTGGAGTTTGATGGCAGTGCCTGGCGCCAATTCTCCATCTCTCCTTTCTCTGTCTCACTCTATAAAAAAATTAAAAAAGAGGGGCTGGAGAGATGGCTTAGTGGTTAAGTGCTTGCCTGTGAAGCCTAAGGACCCCGGTTCGAGGCTCGGTTCCCCAGGTCCCACGTTAGCCAGATGCACAAGGGGGCGCACGTGTCTGGAGTTCGTTTGCAGAGGCTGGAAGCCCTGGCGCGCCCATTCTCTCTCTCTCTCTCCCTCTATCTGTCTTTCTCTCTGTGTCTGTCACTCTCAAATAAATAAAAAAATAAAAAAGAAAGAAAGAGAAACTATCTTAAGGAAAACAACAGCAGAAGAGGAATACAGGAGGAGGAAGAGGACCCCTGATACTCTTCTGTGGCCGCCACACATGTGTGTGTAAGGTCCACACCATGCATACATTGTACAAATGGCACCAAAAAAAAAAAAAAAAATCTTGTAGCAAATACCAGGAGAATATTCTAAAAGCCCAAACAAGTTCCTTGGGCTAACCTAGTCTTTGGATGGGAGACTGGGACAGCTCTCCGTGTTGGGAACGGCTCTGAGTGCCGCTTCACAAGAAACACACCTAAAGGGATTCATATTACGCAGCAGTAGGCTGTATTTCCTATTCAAAATAAAAAACGCAGCCTGGGCCCTAAAGAAAGAGGACAGAGCCTAAGAGAATGGGATAGAGCATGAATGATGACAACTCGCCTGGGCTTTGCCTTAATTCTAGGAGAGCGTGAAACACAGCAAAATGGGGAAAACGAGGCTGAGATGAACAAGGAAAACTAGACATGAAGAAATGGTTTTCCAGGCAATTTCTACACAGTAGGGCATAAGGAAAGTGTAGGGAGTGTTTAAGGTGCATGCCGGCGAAGCCTAAGAACCCAGGTTCGATACCCCGGTACCCACATAAACCAGATACACAATGTGGCACATGCATCTGGAGTTTGTTTGTGGTGCTTAGAAGCTCTGGTGGGCCCATTCTCATGTGTGTGTGTGTGTGCGCGTGTGTGTGTTTCTTTCTCTTTCTCTCAAATAAACATTTTAAGGCAGAGAAACAAAAACAAGCATATGTCATTTCCACGTTGGGAAGCAATGGGCCAGAAAGACCACAGTGGATTTAAGTGGGCCAGGCTCCCCTAAAAAGGAGGAACACGAACCTGACATGAAGTCACAATGGAATGGGACCATCCAGGGACCAGGAACTAGGGCACGGAAGTCCACACACGAACTATGCTCAGAAGATTCCCAAGGAGGGTGACTCAGCAGCTCGGTCAGAAGGAGGTGCTGAAATTCTAAAAGCCACCGGGGTTCAAAATTCTAAAGAAACACCCACAGGGCCCTGGAGACGCTGGGCTGGTTCCCTGTCCTCAACCCTTTCTCTTACTCATCTGCGCCTCATTTACTAAATTTTGGCTCATGTTACAAAATTTCCCTAGGCAAGGATGCATAATGGGCCTGTCAACTATGAAAGCTGGCTTTTCCTTCCAAGTTTGTACAGATGGCTCCCTGATTGAAGGGATCATTGAAATCTGCGGGTCATCGCGTGAGCTCATTACTCACCCGAGGAGGGTGCCATCCTGTAATCTGAAGGTGTTTTGTTCTCTGACCTCATATTGACCAGGTGTATGAAGTAGGGAGAGAGTGAGAACTCCGGGGATAGGATGATTCTGGTTGAAGCATACATTACCCTGATTCCAGAAGAAAAGGGAACCTTTAAAAGAATCACTGCTACAAACATATAAAGATTCACATGCTAACATCCATCCTTTAAAAGTTAGCTTATGATGCATGAGGAGAAGAAAACATCATTCAACCCATGTGGAATACTTTTCTCTACCTACTTACACATAGCTTTTTCTAAATGCTCCATTGAAAAAATAAATAAATAAAAGCTGAGGATTGCAATAAATGAAGAAGTTTCTGCCTTTAATGTTATTCATGCATTTCTATCAGTTCTTCCTCTCCCTGGCTGACTTGCTATGACAGACTCCTTCCTTCACACCACTGGGAATTGTATTTATTAATATTTATTGGGCACAGGTTATAATTTAGATGCTAGTCTTGATGCTAAGGACACGGGGTACAAGCTGACCCCTATCTGGAAGGAACTGTTGGGGAACATAAACAAGAAGAGAGGGAATTCAAGTTCACCGTGATAACTGCAACCCTAGGGATGGTGAGAGGCTATGCAAATCAGCCTTGGGGGAGGTGGGATGGAGTTTGTTCAGAGCTAGCATCTTGGCACAAAGAAAAGCAGGGATTAGGCACATGGGGAAATGGAAAGATACTAGAAACAGAAGCGCAAAAAAAAAAAAAAAAAAAACGGAATGAATCCAGTTCGGGGTGGAGATATAATTTCTGGTAAGGTGAGTGAGTGCCAAAGTATGAATGGTCTTTAAGTCATTAAAGGCGGTGCTTCAACCCAATTTTGAGATGAATAGAGAGTCACCAAAGACTTCTAAAGAGAAGATGGGACAAGAATAGGTACTCCTGACACCCTACGGAAATTTGATGAGAGGCCAAACTTAATGTGAGGAATTAGGACATTATAAAGGATTTAGGGCATTTATACCAAGAGCTTAAACAAGTAGAGACTGGAGAATTCCCCCAGAGCAGTGGGGCCTTCGTGGAGAAAGTGCATGCATTCAGGAGGGGGAGGACAGGCAGATCCTTACACAAGTCTCATCTGAAGTAGGGGACAAAAAGAGAGGAAATAATCAAAAATGATCCCTAAATTACTTTCATCAAGATGGAAAATGAGGGAGAAAATGAAGATGCAGTGGGAATAATGAGTTCTATTCTGGCATGCGGAGTTTGAGGTGACTTTAAGGTATGGTGTCCACTGGTCACAAAGAGATCTGGCCTGAACATGAAGTTAGTCATCCATGGGTTATTCCTGACAGCAATGGATGGGCGAGCATGCCTGGTAGGATCTGTGCAATGAGAAATGATACTTAAGATCCTTGTCTCAGAGCACAATAATGATGATGAGAAGGTTCACGTTCCCTGAAAGAACAGGAGACCAGCCATCCTCCCATATACTGGAATGATAATTCAGCTCAGCAGCTAATCTTTAGCTTAAAAAGCAAAACTAAAAAGAAAAATTAAAGAAAGATGAGCTAGGAAAATGTCCACAGTGAGAGTAAAGAGGAACTCAAATACAGAAAGGATATTCAGCACCGGTTCTGGAATATAATGAATAAAATTTTCACCACTGGATGCCTGGAGAGATTGCTCCATAGCTAAGGCACTTGCTTACAATGCCTAAGGATCCTGGTTCTATTCCATAGTACTTAGGTTAAACCAGATGCACAAAGTGGGACATGCATCTGGAGTTGATTTGCATTGGCTAGAGGCCCTAGCACACCCATTCATTCATTCATTCATTCATTCATTCATTCATTCATTCTCTCTCTCTCTCGGTCACTCTCTCTCTCTCCCTATCCCCTTCTCCCTTTCTCCTTTTTCCCTGCAAATAAATAAAAATATTTTAAATTTTTTTCACAATTGGGATCCTCAGGAACCAAGGAACAACTTAGGGTGAGTATCCATTGTTTTAGAGAGAACAAAATGTGTGACTTCTTTTTATCAATGACTCTGTAACGTCCAATACAGAAATCCTCAGAGATTTCACTCAGGTTTCATGGCCTATTAGCTGTCTACAAAAATAACAATCTAGACTAGTTATCCTCAACATTATCCAGATTCCAAGTTGGGACAGTTTTTAACATGCAAATACCCAGATGTCTTTAGGGACTCTTGCTAATCCATTTGTGGTCCAGGAGCCAGCCACCAGGGTAGTATCCTTGGGAATTTAGTAATAGCCTCAGTCCCGTTACTTGATCAGGAATCAAAATAAGCACTTGGGTTAAGAGTCCCTGGAAGGTTTATAAATACACACTGCCTCAGCATCACTGGAAAGATTTATTATTTTTAAAGAGGGCTGCCAGGTCAGGGGAGTGGCTTGCAAATTTGCATCTCTAGCAAGTTCCTAAGTGCTACTGATGCCTGACACAGTATTTTGAGAATTTATGTCACAAGCCAATTAAATCGGATTCTCCCTGGATGGCACCCAGGCACGAGGATATGTTAAGGCTCCCCAAGTGATTCCAATTTGCAACCAGATATTTTTATGGTCCTGATTACATAAATAAGAAAATGAACATGAAAAAGCAATTTAGCTATCCTCTAAACAGCAGCTTAAATTCATGACTAAACTGTGCTTTAACATGAGATGAATTCTGATTAATCAAGAGAGAAAGGAAAATACTGTTCTATCCTCAGTGATTCACCCAGAGAAATGGTTGTGGTTGGTAAAAAGGAAGTATTAAGCAACCATTGTCTTAATCATCACACTAACCATCAACTCTACTTATGAGCTTCATTTTTGGGTGATTTAATTGGGTATTAGCATTCTGATACAAAATGCTTCTGTTTTCATCAATTTTTTTTCCCCCACAAATTGGACATGTTCATGCCTGGAATACCAACCAACACTCAGGAGGCTGAGGCAAAAACATCGCCATGAAATTGAGGTTAGAAACTACATTCCAGGACAGCTGGGGTTACAGAGACCCTGTCTCATAAAACACAGATGATAGATGGAATAGATAGATAAAACTCTAGATATACAAATACAGAAATATAGATGATACAGATGTTGTGGTGGTTTGATTCAGGTGCCCCCCATTAACTTTTGTGTTCTGAAGGCTAGGTCCCCAGCTGATGGCAATCTCGAAATTAACGCCTCCTGGAGGCAGTGCATGGTTGGGGGCGGGCTTATGGGTATTATAGGCCAGTGCCCCCTTGCCAGTGTTTGGCACACTTTCCTATTCTTGTTTTCCACCTTCTGTTGGCCAGGTCAACTGGGGTTAGAGTGAGACCCTACCTTCAAAAATCAAAAAAAAAAAAAAAAAACTAATGTATTTTCTTTCTGCATGCTCTGATGTATTTTCATGCATTTTCCATAAGTTCCTTAGGCAAGAGGTTAGGGTACTAATTGAAATATCTCTTCCTGAAGCATGCCTTTAGAAGTTTAACTTTCCGGGCTGGAGAGATGGCTTAGCGATTAAGCGCTTGCCTGTGAAGCCTAAGGACCCCGGTTCAAGGCTCGGTTCCCCAGGTCCCACGTTAGCCAGATGCACAAGGGGGCGCACGCGTCTGGAGTTCGTTTGCAGAGGCTGGAGGCCCTGGCGCGCCCATTCTCTCTCTCTCCCTCTATCTGTCTTTCTCTCTGTGTGTCTGTCGCTCTCAAATAAATAAATAAATAAAAGAAGTTTAACTTTCCTTCCCAGCCCTGCTTTAGCTGTTTAGTTTTATGTCACACTTTTACTTCAATTCAGTTACTGGTTTTTTTAGTCCCTAGAAAGAAAGATTTTTATTCTTACCCTTGGATTATTTAAAAGTATGTTAATTTTCAAGTATTTGGAGATTTTCCTATTAGCTTCCTTTTACTGATTTCTAGTTTGAGTCCAGGGAGTTAGAAAAAAAAAAATCGATGATTTAAGTTACTTTCAGATGAGATGAGGAGTTTCTCATAGCTATATTGGTATAGGTTCTACAGAAGCTTGAAAATGACGTGTATCTCGTGACTGTTAGGAAGACCGCCCTCTGCGTATAGAGCGGATACGGTTAGGTCGTGACGCTGCTACGCTCTGCATTTTCAGCGGCTTACTATCTCCTATCAGCTGTTGAGGGAAGGGTGTTGAAATTTTTTTTTTTTTTCAAGCTGAAGAATGTGGATTTATCTACTTCTCCTTTCTGATTACTCTGTTCTGCTTCTCTGGTTTTGGCTGCTCCACATTCAGGCTTGCTGGGTCTCCCGTTATAGAGGCCTTTTGCTACCACATAACGGTCTGTTCTGTTGCAGGTCATTTACTTAGCTCTGGCTGTCTATTCTACCTGACATTATCATAACTGTTCATGCTTTCCTTCAATCAAACCTCTACAACGTTTTTCACTGAATCTTTCTTATTTCAGCTTACCTACATCACTGTATTTGATATGAGTTTACTATAAATAGCACATAGTTGAGTCTTCTGTACTGCGAATCTCACGTAAGGAAAACAAACAGTCACTAGAGAGATGGCTTAGCAGTTAGGCACTTACCTGTGAAGCCTAAGGACCCTGGTTTGAGGCTTGACTCCCCAGGACCCACGTTAGCCAGATGCACAAGGGGGCGTACACATCTGGAGTTTGTTTGTAGTGGCTGGAGGCCCTGGCGCGCCCATTCTCTCCTCCCTTCCTCCCTCTCTCTCTCTCTTTCTTTCTTTCTCTCTCATGTTTTCAAATAAATAAAAGGAAAAATAAACAAAAAATAAGAAAAGCAAACAGGGGGCTGGAGAGATTGCTTAATAGTTAAGGCGTTTGCCTGCAAAGCCTAAGAAGTCATGTTTGAATTTCCAGGTCCCACATAGCCAGACCCATAGTGATGCAATATTGCACGTGTGCACAAGGGGGCGCACGCATCTGGAGCTCATTCACAGCAGCTGAAAGCTCTGGCATGCCCATTCTCAGTCTCTCTCTCTATGTCCCCCTTCCTCTTTCTCTCTTTGTGTCTCTCACAAAAAGAAAAAGAAAAAAATAAAACCAGGGCTGGAGAGATGGCTTAGCAGTTAAGGCACTTGCTTGCAAAGCCAAAGGACCCACAAAAGACAGATGCACAAGGTGGTGCACGCACCTGGAATTCATTTGCAGTGGCTGAAGGCCCTGATGTGCCCATTCTCTCTATCTGCCTCTATCTCTCCCTCTCTCAAATAAATAAATAAATAAATAAATAGAAAACAAACAGATTCCCCCTTGAAGGCTCAAGGACATTCCTCACTCCTACTTTAAGGGCCCTGGCACCCCTAAACTATCTCATTACCAGAAGAAATGGAGAAAAATATGTGCATCCCATATTCCTGGAAGAAGTCTCAATTGTACTATGATAAATAAAGAAATGCAAAAAAGAAAATATCCTCTGCAGAATGAAACTGTCTACAAACATTATTAAGAAACACTCACTGCCCAAAAGCCAGAAGCCATATGTTAATGTATTTGTAGGTAGATCCTTTGGGAAGCAATTAGGACTAGGTGAGATCAGGATTCCCCCATGACTGCATTACTGTCTTTACAAGAAAAGAAAGGGGCGGGTGGAGAGATAGCTTAGCGGGTAAGGCGCTATTTATTTGACAGAGAAAGAAGAAGAGAGAGAGAGAGAGAGAGAATGGGCACGCCAGGGCCTCCAGCCACTGCAAATGAACTCCAGATGCATGCACGACCCCCTGTGCATCTAGCTAACATGGGTCTCAGGGAATCAAACCTCAGTCCTTTGGCTTTGCAGGCAAGTGCCTTAACCGCTAAGCCAACCTTCCAGCCCGCAAATCCCTTCTGTTTAGCAAATACCCAGTCTGTAGTCTTCAGCTGCTGCAATAGGTCACGGGCTCAGTGTGTGTCAATAGCCATAATGCAATGAGAGTGAGAAACTGTTCAGGAAACAAGCTGGGGACAGATCTAAATCTTTGATTTACTTCTATTCCAGAGATGTAAATAATGTGAGGCAAGGAAAACTAGACTTCCTGGCCTCAAGACTTACATCAAAAGTCAAAAGCAGGCTGGAGAGATGGCTTACCCGTTAAGGCACTTACTTGTGAAGCCTAAGGACCTATGTTCAACTCTCCAGATCCCACATTTGCCAGACGCAGGAAGGTGAGAGAAGTGCAAATTCACATATGCCCACTATGTGGCGCAAGCATCTGGAGTTTGATTACAGTGGCTGAGGCCCTGGCGTGCCTATTCTCTCTCTCTCTCTTTCTCTCTCTCTCTCTCTCTCTCTCTCTGTGTGTGTCTCTCTTTCTCTCTCTCTCAAGTGCACTCTCTGTAAAATAACAAAAAATTTAAAAAAAAATTTAGGGCTGGAGAGATGGCTTAGCAGTTAAGCACTTGCCTGTGAAGCTTAAGGACCCCGGTTCAAGGCTCGATTCTCCAGGACCCATGTTATCCAGATGCACAAGGTGACACATGCATCTGGAGTTCACTTGCAGTAGCTAGAAGCCCTGGAGTGCCCATTCTCTCTCTCTCTCTCCCTCTCTCTCTCTGCCTCTTTCTCTCTCTGCAACTCTCAAATAAATAAATAAAAATGAACAAAAAAAAGAAAAAAAAATTTTTAAGTCACAAGCACGTGAAATCCTCCACACCCAGTATGTAAAAACAGCATGCAGCATGGTCCTTCAAATGACCATGTTGTAAGAATTAAATAAATTGATCAACAAACATAACTTATGAGGGCCTAGCTCACAGGAAGAGCTCTACAAATGTTAATTATTGATGCTAATAGAAATAGGTTCGTGATTTAAAACAATGGTGTTCCGAGACAGTAACAAAATATCTAGTATTCCAAGGCCACAGCCATCCAAGGTTTTGCAGGTCATGGTAGCTGGGAGTAGCGTGGTCATGGTCCCACGGGCTACAATGACCAAGTAAAAAACACTCTGCAAGTGAGGCAGGACTGTTGACCCACTTCAGACTCAAGTTTATGAGCAGCAACGTTCATCTAAGTTAGAAAAAGGAAAGCTAAAAAGAAGGCAGGTTTGAGTGGGAAGGAACCAGGAACTGCTTTGTTATTGGACTTTATCACCTGTCTGTCCCACGCTAACCCTCCCCAAACACGCCACCAAGTGCCTGAGAACTTCCAAGTCCAAAGTCAAACTCGGTCCTCCTTATTAAAGCCTGCGCTTCCTCTAACTTTCCTTATTTCAGTAAAGAAGTGTTAGCCTCCGAAGAAATGGAGACAGAGATCATCAGACGTGATTTATCAAACCTAAAATGTCACGAGATTTTGGTGACTCACTCTCCGGCCCAAATACACTTTGTTCCTCCTATCTTTCCTGGCTGTCCTTTCTGTGGTACGGCCACCAACAACATGCCCTACACCCGACCCAGTCCATCTGTCCACCCTCTCCTCGGGCTCAAGAATATAGCTAAATCAAGTAGCTAGCTTTTCCCCTAATGAGCATCCCAAGTCTTTGTTATTTTTTATTTTTACTATTTTATCTATTTATTTGAGAGAGAGAGAGAGAAGCAGATAGAGAATGGGTAGCCAGGGACTTCAGCCACTGTAAATGAACTCCAAATTGATATACCACCTTGTAATTACACGGGTCCTAGGGAATTGAACCTGGGTCCTTTGGCTTTGCAGGCAAGTGCCCTTAACTGCTAAGCCATCTCTCCAGCCTGAACATCACAATTCTTTGCGCAAGATCTTCTCACTGTCTAGAAAGCTTTCACACCTCTCCTGGCAAAATCCTGCCCATTTCTGAACACCAGGTTGAATAACACTCTTTCTTTCTTTCCTTCCTTCCTTCTTTCTTTCTTTCTTTCTTTCTTTCTTCAATTCCACTCATTAATAGTACCTACTAATTATCTTTGATTCTCTTTGCTAGACTGTGAGCTCCTCTTAATGTCTTAAGGACGTTGAGAAAAGTAGACTATGAAAAGCTGGGCATGGTGGTACACGTCTTTAATCCTAGCACTCAGGAGGCAGAGGTAGGAGGACTACCATGAGTTCGAGGCCACCCTGAGACTACATAGTAAATTCCAGATCAGCCTGGGCTAGAGGGAGACCCTACCTAAAAAAAAAAAAAGGACTGGAGAGATGGCTTAGCGGTTAAGCGCTTGCCTGTGAAGCCTAAGGACCCTGGTTCAAGGCTCGGTTCCCCAGGTCCCACGTTAGCCAGATGCACAGGGGGGCGCACGCGTCTGGAGTTCGTTTGCAGTGGCTGGAATCCCTGGCGTGCCCATTCTCTCTCGCTCCCTCTATGTGTCTTTCTCTCTGTGTCTGTCGCTGTCAAATAAAAAACAAAATAAAATTAAAATTAAAAAAAAAGAAAGAAAGAAAAGAAAAGTAGACTATGAACTCTAAGAGGTCTGACCTCATGTAGTTGCACGGTCACGTCCTGGTTGTGTGGCCTTGGATAGTTCCATGTAGATCTTGCTAATCAGTTTGGCTAGGAATGGATTGTAATGTGCAGAGGCACTGATCTTGCCCAATATGTCATTTCACAAGGTTAAATGGCTGAGATGTGAGTTCTGCAGCTGGCCCTGAGTGGCTCTGGTAGTTACAAGTACCTTGAAAACACGGGTATAATGCGTATGGGTGTTAGGAGGAAAGAAGAACACTAAATTATTTAACTGGCCAATTTGTGCACATGTCAGATATTCATGATAATGACTAATTCAGCGGAGTGTTGAAAGGGTTTATGTGCGTCAACCACAAAGCCTGGAACACAGTGGCCACACAATAAATACCAGCTCTATTCTCTTGTTTTTATCGTTTTCTCTTTCAAGCCTATACTCCACTTTCTGTATTCTGCACTGCCCTTTTCTAAATATTGCAAATTCTTTCTTTCACGTCCTCTCTTTGCTGTTTCCTTTCCTTTACTCTAATAGCTCTCTTTTCATATCCCAGTCTTACCTTCCTTCAGTATTTTTAAAGCATTTTTTATTTATTTGTTGGAGAGAGAGAGAGAGAGAGTAAAAGAGGGGGAGCCAGACAGACAGGGGCAGGGGGAAGAAGAGAGAGAAAGAGAAGGGGTGTTCCAGCATCCCTTCCTCTGCAAACAAACTCCAGACACATGGGCCACTTTGTGCATCTGACTTTATGTGGGTACTGGGGAATCAAACCCGGGTTGTTAGATTTTGCAGGTAAGTGCCTTAACTGATGAGGCATCTCTCCAGCCCTGCTTCCATTCTTTTAATGTTTTTTTAAAATATTTTATTTATTTATTTATTTAAGAAAAAGAGAGAGAAAGAAAGAGAATAGGCATGCCAGGGGCTCTAACCAGTGCAAATGAACTCCAAATACTTGAGCTACCTTGTGCATCTGGCTGCTGTGGGTACTGGGGAATCGAACCCAGGTGCTTAGTCTTTGCAAGCAAGTGCCTTACCCACTCAGCCATACGTCAGAGGTCTGGCTTTCCTCCCTTCACCATGAGTGCATACAGTCCTGGGCCAGCCCTCTCAACTATGCCGACGATGAATTTTCAGAAACCCTTATGCAGAATTTCCAAACGACAGACCAATGACAGGAATACAAATTTATTTTTATGGATTACAAATCCAACTCAAAGTAATTTCAGTATCACCCCAACTCAAGAAGGATAAGCTAAACAAAGGGGAAGTAATGGGAAAAGTAAGAACAAAAGAAAACAGATTATATTGCAATAGTAATGACATTGTTTGAAATATAAGCCATCAATATGTGCAACAAAGAAGTCATTGTCACCCCCTGGGAATGAGGAATCCAATGTAATTGCAAGTATGCAAGATAACAGTGAATCTCTTTAAGGCACAAGAGGAGGGGGGGAAAAAAAAGCCAAAAAAGAAAGAGAGAAAGAAATTTTCCAAAATGAGCGCTGACAAACAGTAGTCACTTAAGATGATTTGGGACAACAGGATTTGGGGAAAAGCACCCGGGATGTGCGGCATTTTGTTGGTGTCAACTGGAGATTACATGAGCATTATTATAGGTTGAAGTGCTGTGGCAATTTGTCTAATTTAACCTAATGCTGTACTTCTAAGATTTCAGTGAAAGCGGAACCATTTCTCTTCTTTGACATAGCACCTCATAGATGATGAGAACCTGGTAGAAACCAGTGAAACTGATCACTGAATAAAAAATAAATAAATAAATAAATAAATAAATAAATAAATAAAAACTTGCCCTTTTGCCTCATCCACTGTAGCATCATTACAGAATGCCCAATATGTCATCAATGAATAATGCAAAAAAAAAAATCCCACTCTCATGTAGTACACATGAAAATAGATTAGAGGGAAAAAAATATACTTAGTTAATAAATTGCATGCTAAAAGATGGAGAATGCCCTACAGAATTAACAGTGAAGTGGGTGCTAGAGACATGGCTTAGCAGTTAAGGCACCTGCTTGCGAGGGCTAAGGTCCCCGGTTTGGTTCCCCAGAACCCAGTAAGCCAGATGCGTAAGGTAGCAAATGCACCTGGAGTTCATTTGCAGTGGATAGAGGCCCTGGAGTGCCTATCCTTGCTCTCTACCTGCCCCCCCTCTCATAAATAACTAAAACAAAATAAAATTTTATAAAGAATCAGCAGTGGGGGTTGGGGAGATGGTTTAGTTGGTAAAGCATGAAGACCTGAATTTGGATCCCCAGGCCCAATGTAAAAGCCGGGGGAGCGCATGTTTGCAATCTTAGTGCTGGAGACGCATGCAGGAAACCCACAGGACTCGCTACCTGAAGCCCAGCCCACCTCTGGCTCCCGTGAGATACCCTGTGTCAAAAGCACGGTGGAGCGTGATTGAGGAAGACTCTTGACTTTGACCTCCAGCACATGCACTCATGTGTACACACACGTGCACACAGGGCACAAATGCAAAAAAGAAAGAAAGAAAAAAGAAGAAACAATGCAGGGAGATCAGGATGATGATTTTAAATAGGAGAATTGAGGAAAGCCTAGTAAATATGTGCCAAAGTGGCAAAAGGTTGGCATATGCTTTTTCTTTTTTACTTTTTTTTGATCATTTTTATTTATTTACTTATTTGAGAGTGACAGAGACAGAAAGAGGCAGAGAGAGAGAGAGAAAGAGAGAGAGAGAATGGGCGCACCAGGGCCTCCAGCCACTGCAAACAAACTCCAGATGTGTGCGCCCCCTTGTGCATCTGGCTAACATGGGTCCTGGGGAATCGAGCCTCAAACTGTGGTCCTTAAGCTTCACAGGCAAGCGCTTAACCACTAAGCAACCTCTCCAGCCCATGACATATTCTTTTTTAAATTTTTGTTTTATTATATTTGAGAGAGATAGACAGAGAGAAAGAGGGAGTAAGAGAGAGAGAGAATGGGCGCACCAGGGCCACTGCAAACAAACTCCAGATGCATGCGCCACCTTGTGCATCTGGCTTACATGGGTACTGGTGAATCGGGCCTCAAACTGGAGTCCTTAGGCTTCATAGGCAAGAGCTAAACCACTAAGCCATCTCTCCAACCCAGGGCTGGCATACTCTTAAGTTCAATCATGGGTGTTGCTAGGACAGATTTAAGGGCTAATATGAGCTGAAGTCAGGAAAGCAATAGATCAAGGAGGGTATATGACCCAGGCTACACTGCGTGCTCCATCCATAAATTCATATGTCGAAGTTGAAGCCCAAATACAGTCGAATGCAAAGTGATGACGAAGTTAGAATGGGGTCACCAGAGTGGGCCCTAATCCAAAATGGTTGGTATAATCATAGAGAGAGAATGGAATATTGAAAGGGACATTATAAGCACATGACAAAACATCAAGACAGCTTTCTGTCAAAGCACTTGACTATCTGCCTGAGGCAAACGCTAAGACCCTACTGCTGAAGACACCCTATGCTGCTGACACAGAGCACGGAGAGACCTGGCTGGACTTCAGAAGAAAGTCAGTCCCCAGTTGGCCCATCTAGTGCTGGAAAGCGCTACATGAGCTATTGGGGGAAAGTAGCCAACAACAGTCCGAGCAACCAGAGGTCTAAGCTACTCAGAAGCAAACACCCTGAAAGGATGTACACATCAGTGCAATAACGGCACACAGCCTCGGTGGGTAACCAATAGCTTTCTGATTGGCTAAGAGATCCACTCAGTGTAAAGGAACCCCTATCTGGAATTTGTAGACAAAGATTATGTCCTCCAGTGTCAAGCTCTCACTAGTCTCTGGCTAAAAGGGGGGTTACATACCTCACATTCTCCCCAAATTAAGGATGGTTATTCCATTTAAACTATGGTGACTTCACTCTCCATTGGAGAATCCGTTCTTCGTTTTCAGAAGGTAGCAAAACCAGAGGAGATAAACGACCCCTCGCACTTCAGCCGAGTCACAGCTGAACTCACAGAGGAATTGGGGAGACAAGCAAGAGTTACGCTTCCATGCTGTTCCTGATAAAATCAGCACCAGGGTGAAGGAGACAGACCCTGAGGACACCCAACACCTACCAAAGCAGAGATCCAGAAGCTCCTAAGAGCTCATCACTGAAGTAGACTTAAAAGTTACCCACCACACCTCAGGGAATTTTGTGGAAGAGAGGGTGGAAAGATTGTAAGAGCCACAGGTTGAGACATCATGCCCAGAGGCAGTCCCCTCCCCCAAATAACTGACTGCTGCTCCCACAATGCATAACTACAACCCCATGGGGAATACCTGCAACCCCACTGAGGAACAACCCCAATGGAATGGGACAGGGACGAGGGAAAAGAGCATACCAACACATGATGTATGCATACAAAACATCTCATTAGGGGCTGGAGAGATGGCTTAGCAGTTAAACGCTTGCCCGTGAAGCCCAAGGACCCTAGTTCGAGGCTCAATTCCCCAGTACCCACGTAAGGCAGATGCACAAGGGGGTGCATGCAAATGGAGCTCGTTTGCAGAGGCTGGAGGCCCTGGTGCACCCAGTCTCTCTCTATCTGCCTCTTTCACTCTCTGACTGTCACTCTCAAATAAACAAACAGAATATCCTTTAAAAAATCTCATTAATAATAATAAACATTAAAAAACAGTAACAGTTATCTGAGGCCAAGGACAGACATGGTGGGGGAGTCAAAATTTGCCAAAATTTCCATCCTGGACTTGCAGCATTGCAGGAAAAGTAACCTCAGTTGTTTAGGTCACCCACCTATGCAGCACACTTTTACAACCCCCAGCGAAGGAGTTCACAGCCCCAGACACTCAGAACTGGGGCTCTCGCTGGGGTTTGCAGAAGCATGCCATCGGAGGACAGGTACCTCCCAGCGTGGTGACGTGTCTGTCTCATGTCAGGAGGTAGAAGCCCACCCGAGAACACGCCGCCCACGTCCTCTACAAAAACAAACCAAATACTTTCCCAAATCATCTCTTTGACTGGTACAGATATAATCCTCCTCTCCCCTCCTTCTCCTTCCCTCACCCCCTCTTCTTCCTTCTTTTATTTTCTCCTATTCCTTCTTCATAAACTCCTTCTTCTTTCTTCTCCCTCCTCTTTCTATCCCACTCTTCTCCTCTCCTCTCCCCTCCCTCCCTCCCTCCCTCTCTCTCTCTCTCTCTCTCCCCCTCTCTCCTCCACCTGACCTGGAACTTGTTTCCTTTTTTTTTTTTTAATTATTATTTATTTATTTGAGAGCAACAGACACAGAGAGAAAGACAGATAGAGGGAGAGAGAGAGAATGGGTGCGCCAGGGCCTCCAGCCTCTGCAAACGAACTCCAGACGCATGCGCCCCTTGTGCATCTGGCTAACGTGGGTCCTGGGGAACCGAGCCTCGAACCGGGGTCCTTAGGCTTCACAGGCAAGCGCTTAACCGCTAAGCCATCTCTCCAGCCCTGTTTCCTTTTTTTTTTTTTTTTAATGTTTTTATCTATTTATTTGCAAGCAGAGAGCCACAGAGATAATGGTGCGGTGTGCAAGGGCCTCTGCCCACTGCAAATGAACTACAGACGCACGTGCCATCTTGGGCATCTGGCTTTACGTGGGTCCTGGAGAAGCAAACTCAGGCCATTAGGCTTTGTGGGTAAGTGCACTAACCACTTAACCAGCTCTCCAAGTCCTGGAAGTTGTTTGCTTCAAAAGCCAACTTTAGTTTTCAAAAGCTTTTTTTTTTTTTCCTCAACATTTCTATCCTGTACTTTTAACTATAGTGTTTCTTCCTTCTGCTTAATTTTGTTTTTCATTTTTGCCCTTCCTTTTCCAACTCCTTACGACAGAAGCTGAGGTTGCCGTGAGACATTTGTGGCTATAAATTCCCACCTTAGCACTAACTTATAAGCATCTCACATGCTTTGCCATGTGGGATGGGACATTTTCTCATGTGGTTGAAATTTCCCGCTTCATTTGTTCGACTGATACCATGTTCCTTTCCTATGGCTGCACAACAAATTACCACAGAGTGATTTTAAAGCAACAGTTCACTTTCTACAATTCTGGAGCCCACAGTCCATCAGGGTGCTGGCCAGTCTGCAATCTCTCTGCATTCTGCACCTGAGTTCTTCCAGGTTATTATGGCTCCAGGTGTGTTTGTTTCACTTGTGGCTGCATGCCTTCAATCTCTGTGTCCTTTTCTTTGCCTTCAAAATGACATTGGGGAGCTGAAGTGATGGCTTAGCGGTTAAGGCACTCCCCGCAAAGCCTAAGGATCCATGTTCAACTCTCCAGATCGCACATAAGCAAGATGCAAAAGCGCAAGGTCACACACGCCCACTGGGTGGCACAAGAGTTCGATTTCAGTGGCTGAGGCCCTGGTGCACCAAATCTCTATCTTTCCTCTCTCTCTGTCTCTCTCACTCTCTCTCTCTCAAAAAAAAAAAAAAATGAGGGCTGGAGAGATGGCTTAGCGGTTAAGCGCTTGCCTCTGAAGCCTAAGGACCCCGGTTCGAGGCTCGATTCCCCAGGACCCACGTTAGCCAGATGCACAAGGGGGCGCACGCATCTGGAGTTCGTTTGCAGTGGCTGGAGGCCCTGGCGTGCTCATTCTCTCTCTCTCTCCCTCTCTCTCTCTCTCTCTCTCTCTCTCTTTCTCTCTCTGCCTTTTTCTCTGTCTGTCACTCTCAAATAAACTTAAAAAAAACAAAAAATTTTTTAAATGAAAATGACATTGTTTTTAGGCCTTATCTAAACAATCCACAGTAGCCTCATCTCCAGCTCTTCATCAAAACTACAAAGATTATTTTCCCAAATAAGGTCACATTCACAGGTTCCAAGGATTAGGGCATGGTTATATTTCCATAGGATTCAATTGAATCCACCACTTCTGGTCTATTTAGAAATATACTCCAGATATCTGTGGGCTTATCAGACACCTACTTGTGAAAAATATCTACTTCACATTTTAGTCATATTTTGAAATGTCTTTTCTTTACAAGTGTTGTAAATTACGCTTGTGCTCTTCGTTTTCTGAGCTGTCTGCTTCCTGATAATTTGACATAATCCTACCTACAATCAAAGCCACTTACAAAGTCTTAGAAGAGGTACTAAAAGCCACACTAAAATGTTTTGGTGTTAAACATTTGAATAGAAATGAGAAAAGTGGTAACATTTTTGTTTAAAAAAAATATTGGTTAGAAAATTCCAGAAACAGATTAGAATAATTATAATTGCTGAGAAGTTACGCATCGTGAACTCAGATCTGTCTCTTATGAGGTTTAATGTAGCTTAACACTTTACCTCTTGGGAGTTACAATATGGAAACAGACATAAAAGATTTCAGTTGATTGGTCCATATCACAGCAGGGCCTGTAAACTGTGCCAAGTCTCCCAAGGTGACACCACTATCTGCTAATTTCACCTCTAGGCTGTGGCTATATTTGAGGGAATCAAAGGAAGTAACTACTATCCCCCCAAAAAAATACAGAAATCACAGACTAAGGCTGTGGGTAATAATTATCTCATACAGTCTGTCCTGAGACATCTGGTGAATGAATAGGTACAGTCATATCTCAACAATAAAATATTGCCAAGTGGTGGCACACACCTTTAATCCCAGCACTCGGAGGCTAAAATACGAAGATCACTGTGAGTTCGAGGCCAGCCTGAGACTACACAGTGAATGCCAGGTCAGCCAGGACTAGAGCGAGACCCTACCTTGAAAAATAAAAACATACAGTGAATGAAAAGATGGGGAAAGATCTCCTAGACTGGTATGGTAAAACTGGCTTTCTCACTGGAAACAGATTTTTGTTATAATTGTTCAGCAAAAGAACAAAAGATGCCATTTCAGAACTTGGTGATTATCCCTAAGCCTCTTGAACACTTGCTTCTGGCGCTGGCCAAGGTAAAATAGGAGGTCGTAATATGGTTATTACATAGTAATAAGGAAGTCTTAGAAATAAGTTGATTATAATGCACTAGGAAGGGCTTGCTCAGTGATCAAGGCATTTGCTTGCAAAACCCAGTGACCCAAGTTTGATTCACGAGTGGCCTCGTAAAGCCAGATGTGCAAAGTGGGTTCGCAGTGGCTGGAGGCCCTGCACTCTGACTGTATTCTATCTGCATTGCTCCTCAATCTCTCTCTCTCTGCTTGCAAGTAAATAAATAAAAGTATCTTTTAAATGCATTAGGAAGGCTGGAGAGATGGCTTAGTGGTTAAGGCATTTGCGTACAAAGCCTAAGTATCCAGTTTTGATTCCACACTACCCATGTAAAGCCAGATGCACAAGGGGCACATGTTTCTGGAGTTCGCTTGCAGTGACTAATGGCCCTGGCATACCATTTTCCACCCCATCCCATAAATAAATAAAATATCCTTAGCTGGGCGTGGTGGTGCACGCCTTTAATCCCAGCACTCGGGAGGCAGAGGTGGGAGGATTGCCGTGAGTTCGAGGCCACCCTGAGACTCCATAGTGAATTCCAAGTCAGCCTGGGCTACAGTGAGACCCTACCTCGAAAAACCAAATATATATATATATATATTCTTTAAAACACTTTCAAAACTGCATTAAGGGCTGGAGAGATGGCTTAGTGGTTAAGGCGTTTGCCTGCAAAGCCAAAGGATGCCAGTTCAATTCTCCAGGACCCACATAAGCCAGATGCACAAGGGGGTGCATGCGTCTGGAGTTCATTTGCAGAGGCTGAAAGCCCTGGCGCGCCCATTCTCTCCCTCTCCCTCCCCGCCACCTCTTTCTCACTCAATTATATATACGTAAACTGCATTAAGATAAGAGACTAGGTAACCCATATTTCTGCTACTCTCCAAAATAATAGGATTACCTTCTGGGTTAGCAGTTTCTCTCCTGCATAGGTTTCAGGATGCCCCAGAGGTCTCACCACTACGGAACATATTCTTGGGTCACTAATGCTCTCCACGTCTGCCTATAGGCCTTAACCGTGACAATGAAGTCAGAATTAAGAATGTATGAGAAAGAAGTGTGTGGCTTGCTTTTAGCTGAAGGTTTAGAGTGGGCAGTAGTATACTCTGGCATGAACCGTATGATTTGAGAAAAAAAAATAATGCTTTCCTAACATTTCTCCAAGATATCATGACAGAAGGTCAACTTTCTCAGCCATGCCATTGTCCCTCTATCAAGTCATGGAGACTCCCTTCTTCTCGACCCCGATGAAACAGGGTTACCTGGAGAGACTGCTCTCCACACCAGAGTACTGGAAATCTGCCATAATAGTCCTCTAACCCTTTTGACCTTGCTGATAAAAGAGCAGAGCTGACAGCTTGTGATGGATTTCATGTTAGAAGCCCTCTTATCTGATAAGTAGCTAACCAGTTTGTTAAAAAATCAATGTATTAAACTCAAGAGTCTTCAAAAAAAAAAATAACAAAGCACAGTGCCTTATATGTAGTCTTTCTACATGCACACGTTTAATTGCATATGGTTTGCGACTCCCTTGCGGTGAGGCCAAAGCCCTCATTTGAGTGTGAATCTGTTGTGAGGTTTCTACGATGTCTAACACAAAGAATTCCACTGCACACCACCCACGAATGGCAGTTGTTTTCTTGGTAATGAAGTGAGAAGTTAAGACACTTGAAAAGCAATCTCAGTTCAACATTATTCACTCACCAGCCGTCTGTGATTGTCTCACCCACAGTCAATTCAACATTTTCTTTTTCTTTAGAAAACTGACTAGCAAGGCTCAATGGAGAACGTGCTTAGTGCCCAAGCGCAAGTCCAGATCTCCAGTTCCCGGGGTCATGCTGTGTGCACTGATCCCAGAGCTGGGGACGCAGTTACAGGGGGATCCCTAGGGCTTGCCGGATAGCTAGTCTAGTCAAGTCGCTGAGTTCCAGGTTTAGAGACCCTGTCTCAAAAACATAAGGTAAACCGGGCGTGGTGGTCGATGCCTGTAATCCCAGCACTCGGGAGGCAGAGGTAGGAGGATCGCAGTGAGTTCAAGGCCACCCTGAGACTACATAGTGAGTTCCAGGTCAGCCTGGGCTAGAGTGAGACCCTACCTTGAAAAAATTAAAAAAAAAAAACAACCATAAGGTAGATACGACATAAGCCAGATGCAAAAGTGTCCCAAAGGGGGTGCAGAGGTACACATCTTGTACATCTTTAACCCCAGCACTCGGGAGGTTGAAGTAGGAAGGTAGTCATGATTTTGAGGCCAGCCAGGGGTATGAATTGAGTTCCAGGTCAATCTGAGCTAACCATTAGGGCTGGAGAGAAGATTTAGTGGCAAAGGCATTTGCCTGTGAAGCCTAAAGACTCAGGCTTGATTCCCAAGTACCCATGTAAGCCAGATACACAAGGTGGCACATGTGTCTGAATTTTATTTGCAGTGGCTGGAGGCCTGGTGCGCTCATTCTCAATCTCTCTCTCTCCCCCTCCCTCAAATAATAAATAAAAAAATTATTTTTAAAACACACACACACCAAAACCCCATAAAGTAGAGAGCAACTGAAGACAGGAAGACACCAAATATCAACCTTTGGCTTACACACACACACACACATATATACCCAGCACATACATATAGTCACCAAAAAAGAACACTGTCTAACATTCTAATTACCATGTAAATAAATACTGCTCTAAATTTGTATATATTACATGAGTAACAGATATTCCATGATAACTAAATATGTTAGCTAGCCTACTTAAATTAGTGAGCTCTGGATTCAGCGAGCTACTCTGAGCTCCTGTGTAGCAAATAGATTTGGCAATCCTGTAAACACACCTTCCCACTACCCACAAGAGGAACTAGAATTACCCAGAAGTGCTGAGAGTGATACACATTAAGTATATAAACTTTATGAAAAAAAAATAGTTCACTTTTAGTAAAACCCTGCTTATTTAGAAATGAATTACATAAGATAGAAATAGCTATCCATTTCTCCCCATTACAACCAAAAGTGACCTTAATCAAAATACTCACACATACTTTAAAAAAACTTTAGGCTAGAGAGATAGATGGCTTACTGGTGAAGGTGCTTGTCTGCAAAGCCTAAGGACCCAGGTTTGACTCCCCAGATACACAAGGTGGCGCATGTGGCTGGAGTTTGATTACAGTGGCTGGAGGCTGTGGTCCACCAATTCTCTCCATCCATCCATCCATCCATCCATCCATCCATCCATCTATCTATCTATCTATCTATCTTGCTCTTTCTCATTTAAAAAAAAAAAAAAAGGACAGTCTGTTTGGCTTGCCTAAAGAAAGAAAACCGCAGAAAGGAAAAAATAAGAAGCTCCAGTGAAGTTGAAGAATGGGAAGTTAGAAGCGGGGGGCATGGCTAAGCTGGCAAATGCTTAGCACACAAACGTGAGAACCCGAGTCCGAGTCCCCAACGTCCACACGACAGCGGCTCGATGGTGTACACGCCCGTGACCCCAGAACTGGGGAGATGACACAGGACGCTCTCTGAGGGCTCACTGACTAGATGACTGGATGAACTGATAAGCCGCAGGTTCTGTGGGAGGTTTTATTTTTAGTCTCAAAAAATAAATAAGGTGGGTTGGAGAGATGGCTTAGCGGTTAAGCGCTTGCCTGTGAAGCCTAAGGACCCCGGTTCAAGGCTCGGTTCCCCAGGTCCCACGTTAGCCAGATGCACAAGGGGGCGCACGCGTCTGGAGTTCGTTTGCAGAGGCTGGAGGCCCTGGCGCGCCCATTCTCTCTCTCTCTCTATCTGCCTCTTTCTCTCTATCTGTCGCTCTCAAGTAAATAAATAAAAATGAACAAAAAAAAATTTAAAAATAAATAAATAAATAAATAAATGAGGTGGATGCAATCATGAATACCAGCAGCTGTGGCTGCCTACACAAGACAGACTCACACACACAGACAACGGAAATCGTAAGCAGACTACTTTGGAAAGAAAAAGGACTTAGGAGTTGGGGTATAAGGAGTAAGGAGGATGCAATATATATATATATATACACACAGAGAAACAAAGAAAGCAGATACACATTGTAGACACATGCATGAAACTTTCAAACACAAGTTCCCAAATTTAGAGAGAGAGAGAAAAAAGCAAAAATAAATGCAGAGCATGATGAGGAAGACATCTGATATCAACCTCTGGCCTCCAAACACATGCCTGTGAGTGCACGTGCCCACACACACCTGCGCCCACACATACACTAAGGCAGATACACATGCACACACACACACACACACACACACACACACATATACACATGCCAAAAAAAAAAAAAAAGATTGGAAAAATCAAATCTCACAAATCAGGCAGAGAAAAAAACAAAACAGGGTAGCCAGAGAAGGGCTCTAACATCACTGCTGTGAACACAAAACAACAGCTCTTCTCGGCCCCGCTGTGCAGTCCCCCGGTGCATGGAGTGAGGTGCCTGCCGCCCCCAACTTCCCAACCTTCCCTGACGTGTCCTCAGACCTTGATAAGCGAGGGACCCTTGTAAAGAAAAGCCAGCAGACCTCACGCGTCACCAATGCGTCTGTAAAGTTGCTTCAGACGTTACCAGCAGGTTTCTCCATTTGAGAAGCATGTCTTAATCTGTTCTCAAGGTGCGTGATCAAGAGGCGGAGAGTTTCTGAGGACACTGGACGGACAGCTGCTGGGAAATGTGGCCCCCACTTAACCCTTGCTCACCCACATCAGCGTGAATTCAGGCGTGGTGGCCGTGTCATGGTTTGGAAAACATGGTGGTTGTTTAATGCGCCATAGGAACTGTTTGAGAATAGCTGTTTGTTTTGGTTTTTTTTTTGAGGTAGGGTTTCACTCTAGTCCAGACTCACCTGGAATTCACTATGTAGTCTCAGGGTAGCCTTGAACTCATGGCGATCCTCCTACCTCTGCCTCCCGAGTGCTGGGATTAAAGGCGTGCGCCACCACGCCCGGCTCAAGAGTAGCTGTTTCGTGAGTGACAAGGGAGATGCAGACATGCCTCACACAAAGGTGTGTGTCTGCAGCGTTCCCACGAGGCATGCCAAGCCTGGTTGAGTTTTACGCAACATTTTTCTAAAGAATTAACTTCTCAAGTGGGGAGAAATCAAGGAACACACCTGGCGTTAACATCTGGCCTCCACATGCACACGCACATGCATGCACACGTGTGCCAATACACATGCAAATGCGCAGATGCATGCAGGTGCCACATGTATATATGCAAAAAAATAAGTTAATATGGGGCTGGAGAGATGGCTTAGTGGTTAAGGCACTTGCCTACAAAGCCTAAAGACCCAAGTTTGATTTCCCAGGACCCACATAAGCCAGGTGCAAAAGGTGGTGCATATGTCTGTACTTCATTTGTAGTGGCTGAGGTCCTGGCATGCCCATTCTCAGTCTCCCTCTCTAATAGATAAATATTTTTTAAAAATAAGTGAATATTGGTCTCTGTTCTTACATGAAGAAATGGCGTAGTTCATGTAAATAAGCAAACAAGAAGACCTCATCAAGCCAGAAGGCAAGGAAATCAATTACAAGTTACATACTTCCAACACATAATGGCACAGAGTAAAAATTGCCATTGTAAAAACTAGGCATAAGAAAGAGAGACTAGACCAGTGCAAGACCAATAGCCATCAGACATACACCAAGCATCTGCAGTCCCGAGTCCAACATCTCTAACCAGTGGTGAAGGCTCTGGGTTTCCAATTCTGTTCCTTCCATTGAGCTGCTCACAGCCCAGGGATGGGGTGGGGGTGGGAGAAAATGGAGCAAGGCATGATGATGACCAGTAACAGTTTGGGCATTCAAGAGGCAGAGGTAGAAGGATAGGGAGCTTAAAGAACATAGTTTTCTTTTTAAAGTCTTTTTGACGGAGTTCTTTTCAACATTATTTCTACATTTACTTTGTTTTTCCAAATTCTTTCAAGTTGATTGTACTGGTTTTTTTTTTCCTAATCTTGGATTTAGATACTAAGTCAGACCATTTTCAACTTTGCTTCCTTGTTTAATATATGCATCTAAAGGTATATCACAATCTCATGCAATGAAATGCTGGAACCAACTGAAGCTTATACAGCTTGTACAAACTGATTGTGTGTATTTCTTCCAAACTCTACACTTTATGTAGTTTAAAATAGATTGTGGTGGGTATTTACACTGTGAATATTGGTAAGTACTGCCATCAGCTGCTCCCACCTCATGACACACCACGCATACTGCACTATCCTGGGGAACCTGTCAGGAAACATTTACCAGCAGGTCATTGCTTGCTTCCTAAATGTGATAGCACTTTTCCTAGGGTTTGTTTTTAGGATCCCATCATTTCTTCTTGTTGGTTATATAGAAGACTTTTTTAATTTCCAAACATGTTAAAATTTGTCATTGTATATTTCTTCTCTTTTTTGTCATACTGGGGAGAGCTCTTTACAGCCCTTGTAGTTAAACTTGTTCATTGAATTGCTTAAATTTTCTATGTCATGACTATTATCTTTCCTGTCTTATTGATCAATTACTGGTCAGTGTAGATCTAAATGGTAATTTTCTGGAAAATATGGAAAATTTTATTAAAAAGGAAATATAAAATAAAAAAAATAAGTGAATATGAAAAAAGTCAAATCACCATTCATGTTTTTTTCTTGTATCTGATCTCAATAGGTCCTTCTGCTCCAAAGATAGATTCTTGTTTAGATAAGATAAAACTCTTCATAAGTTGCCAGCTAGAGGAAGATGGATGTCAGAACACCTCCAAATAGTATCTTCGCAGAACCCATAGGATACTATGGTATGGCACTAAGTGATTCATCACTGGTTGTTTTTGGAAACCCCATCCCATTATACTGACTACGGTGACAACCACTTAAGCATAAAATGTTTGCCCTCATTTTTATTCATATGCTTCATGGACCATTTACTGTCAGCTCTAAAGTCATTTAAAATGTAATGGAGTTTGCAGCTGAGAAAAAACAGGAAGCATCCTAAACAAACTCAAATATTGACTTAGTGTCAGGTGTGTAGGGATGAACCTAAATTGAATAGAAAATCTGGGTAAAAAGTGACTTTTCAACAAATACTTTAAAATATTTTATTTATTTATTTCAGAGAGAGAGAGAGAATGGGCATGCCAGGACCTCCAGGCATTGCACGATACAACAGCAAAAACTGTCAAAGGCTATCCTAAGGAAGGAGGGAAGAACACCTGACCTTCCCAGGAAGCCTTCAACAAGACATGCTTGTTTGTTTGTTTGTTTGTTAATAAAAACACAATTGCATTTCAAGCATCTTTAGTACCACTACCATGCTGTTCTAGCCACCACAGAGAAATGCAAGGGTGAGAAAAACCTAGCTTTGTGACCTCTAGGAACTTAAGATCTAAAGGGAGATGACTACATGAATAACTTAGGTACATAACAAAATATTAAAAGTTCTCAGAACAAAGCCGGGCATGGTGGCGCACGCCTTTAACCCCAGCACCCGGGAGGCAGAGGTAGGAGGACGGCTGTGAGTTCGAGGCCACCCTGAGACTCCATAGTGAATTCCAGGCCAGCCTGGGCCAGAGTGAGACCCTACCTCGAAAAACCCAAGGGAAAAAAAAAAACAAAAAAACAAAAAAACAAAGCTCTCTGAACAAACCCGTGCATCCTGTGCTGAGCTCCGCAGGTCACCCCAGCTGTGAGCTGGGGTGAGGAATCCAGAGAATGAACCTCACTCTGAAGGGGCTGCTGTAGAAGAGGTACCCCAGTCTTCAGAGCACCACCGTTTGCTTCTAGCCCACACGCATCTGTTTCTTCCACTACCTAGAAGGCCTTTGAAGATAAGAACTAAAGTCATTTATTCTGTGTTCCAAGCACTCAGCTACATGTTACATAGCACAAAGGAATTAACTGGCCAATAACAATGAAAGAAAAATAACCAATTAAATTCCTTCAACCCAAAATGGACACTCTTCTTACACACACACACACACACACACACACACACACACCACTCTGTATGCATAAATATTCATGTTTCTCAGTATAAAAAGTCTGCCCAACTAAAAGCACTTCTTCCTTGAAGCAATACATTATCATACCCCATGTTCCTAAGGAAAAAAAAAATTTATCTTTTCTCCAGACATTCCTGTAATTTATCTCAAGCTTCTAAAATTGTTTGAAATGGCAGAGAACTTAATAAATCAGTGATCCTCTCTCGCTCCTTACTAAACAGTATTTTGACTATGATTATCCATATGCCTTTGCTCTCATGTACAAACTCCTACAGGGAAGGATTTGACCCAAATAGCTATTTTTGTGGATTAACAAAGACTTATTTGGCATGAATATCATACCTGAAGCTAAATGAAATGTTGTTGAAGTGAAACCAGGTTTCCAGAAGTTATTGAAAGAATCAATCCAACAGGAGTTTTCTTAGGTTTTGCAAACTTTTTGCTGGTTCTAATATGTGCTGTGTTTGCACAGGGCTGCTGGCATCTATGATTATCCTAATCTAACTGTTCCATGAATTTTCCCTTCAAGCATGGATTTCCTCCAACTCACCTTATCCCTGGGTAATATCACAGAGGGTATATATTGATGATTCTTCATCTATGTCTTACCTTTTGTTCACTGAATACTTAAAATAAGAGGCTAGACAAGCACTGATTCCCAGATTCCTGAATCATGTACACAAGTTACAGACAGACAGACACACACACACACATACACACACACACACACACACTCACCGTCACTCACAGATGTTTGGCTAATTCTCAGAATCTTGTCTGTAACTGAAAATCTTGTCTCACAGGAAACTCATGTAGTCAGAGATTTCAAAACTCATCACTCATAGGCCAACCAGATGGCTTAGTGGTTAAGGCGTTTGCCTGCGAAGCCTAAGGACCCATGTTTGACTCTCCAGATCCCATTAAGCCAGACTCACAAAGGTGAGGAAAGTGCAAGGTTGCACACGCCCACTAGGGGGCGCAAGCATCTGGGGTTCAACTGCAGTGGCTGAGGTCCAGGCGTGCCAATGCACTCTCATAAAGAGAAACTCACCACTCAGGAGGTTTATTTTCCAAAGTTTTTCTGGTGGTCTAGGGCTGCTACTAGAACTGTGGATTCATGTTTCCAAGAAGTCATTCACATCTTTGCTCCAGAAAACATAGGGCTCTTTTGTTCAATCCCCTATCAGATAGGTTTTACTCCTGACCCCGTGACCACAATTGCAGAAAGAAGATCAATTATTCCAGTAGAACGCCACTATGTCACTTGAGTACTCCAGGGTGACCCACTGTACCACGTGTCCCTTATGTTTCTGAGGATTCATTCTTCGGGATCACCTTACAGATGGCTGACTTCATAATAAACTAAACCTACTGATTCACATAAGAGACAACGCAGAGGAACGTGTGTAATTATATTTGACTCAACAGTTCCTGTGCCCGTTCTGCAACCTCATGCCGAAGACGCCACCACTCTGTCCCTGCATCTTAAAGAAGGTTGTTCTGAATGTGCATGAGGTAGGGCTGGATAGTATTTCTTCCTTGTCTTTCCCAGAGCTGTTTAAAGGAAAACAGCTTAAGGAAATGTCTACAACATTTTAATTTTAGAGGTGATGGAGACCCAAAATCTCCATGTAGTCTGCCTCTAGAACTCCTTGAAGACCCAAAAATTACAACCACAACAACAAAACTGCCAAGCCCAAGGTAATTGAGTTAAATGGATCTTAGGGAGCTCAAAATAAAGATGACATTTTTCCCTAACAGGTAAAAGTTCTGACATGAACTTTTAACAATTTCAGCGATCCCAAAAATCATTGCAATCCCTCACCATCTGTCTCTTCTGATATCTCCTCCCTCATCATGTTTTTCTCATCATGGGCCCAAAGTAAAGAGCTTGTTCCGAAGATTATTGGCTCTTTCTCTACCCTGACTGGACATACTTTCCCAAATGATAAAATAGCCACAAAAAGGAATTTTTGCCTACCAATTACTGAGATCATTACAGAATCTTCTATTGAGAGTATTCCCCTGGTTAAATGTTTAAAGTGTAATAAAAATGTAATTTAACAGCAGACAGTGTAGTGAAGGGACCAATAGTGGGAAAGGAGCAAATCTCAGTTTCAGCCAAGAATGCAAATGTCTGAAGCTGTAGCTAAATGTGTAATTATTTCCATTTTATAGGAACTGTTATGGCCTAAAAATGAGCCACAAAATACAGTTAAGAGAGTACTAGACTAGTGTGTCCAATTTGTGTAAAAAATTTAAAAAAAAGTCACCTGGGGCACCACAGTTTTGAAAGAATATCTTTTAAATTTATTTTTATTTATTTATTTATTAAAGATGGGGGGCACGCAAACTCCAGATACATGCGCCACCATGTGCATCTGGCTTATGTGGGACATGAAGCTTCAAACCTGGATCCTTACGCTTTGCAGGCATGTGTCTAAACCACTAAGCCATCTCTCCAGCTCCAAAAGAATATCTTTTATCCCATGCTGCTGAATTGACTTGTCTTGAATGGCTATATTTGGCTATATTAAATGGGTTAATAAAACTAAACTCTTGAGTGTTTTAAGGAAAAAATGAAGGTCAGTTAATAACCTTCAGTAACATGTTGATAAGGAAAAAAGTATAGATTTAATAGAGATGCATTCTGAATATTAAAATATCAATATTTTCACACTTCATGTCTACAAGTAGCAGTAGCATCTACTTGTGGTTGTTATAAAATATATGTTTATTTCACGTGGACAGCCATTTCATACCTCAACAGCTGATCAACTGTGTTGGGAGGAAGGAAATAAGATACTAGAAATAATAACAAGCCAAAGGAGTAACAGCCTAACAGGAGGACCAAAGCAATGACTATGTCACATGAAAAAGAAAGGATTATAAAATATTGGTTCATACTCTGATGATATCCAGTTGACAAAGAGCACAAAGAAGGAAAAGTAGAAATTAGTAATTACATAAAATTAAAATGCCATGCCTAACCAAACATAATTGCGGCAGAGTTGAAAATTAATAGTTTGTCAACATGAAATAAACCATACTTGAAAAAGCTCTACTATACCTATGAAAAATATGGAATAACTAGTGGGGAAGTTTATAGACAAAGAGAAAGCAAATAATGATTTTTCCCCCCAGTGTTCTTTCCCCCGGTGTATTCATTGTTACTGAGAAATGGCACAAGCCAATAATACAAACAGACAAGTAGTTGCCCTACCAGGAGGGCACAGCTCTGGATATTTCTTAAGAACAACATGTTCTGTCTGTCTTGAAGGGATGGGAGAGAGCATCACAGATGGTTAGGATCCTTTTTTCTGGGTCGGTGTTGGTCCAAAGAACATCTTCGATGAGCAATGACCTGGGCATGGCTTCAACATCTTGACATGACCACAAACCATCTTGACATTACCAACATCCATTAACAACCGATAATATTGATCCCAGTCCTGGACATTCCCAGGAAAGCGGAACGTAAGTTATTTGCTCTCATGTTGGCTATCATTTTAAAGCAGTGACAGTCTAAAAATAAAAGCCAACTATATACCTTAGATTAAATATCAAGCCTGGAATAAGATCTACCATCTATCATAAGATTCCACTTGTCCAGAGCTCTTTGTGCAACATAATTAGTGTCAAATAATGTCAATCCACTCCATTAGGCTCTTCTCTTTTACTTATCTGTATAAGAAGTCAAACACGTACTTAAAAGACAAACCAGTAAATGTAAAAAAAAAAAAAATCTATTATATTATGAATGAGAATAAAATATGAGAAAAACAAAAGTAATATAAGAAAAACATTTTTTGTTTGTTTGTTTTTCAAAGTAGGTCTCCCTTTAGCCCAAGCTGATGTAGAATTTATTATGTGGTCTCAGGGTGGCCTCAAACTCACAGTGATCCTCCTACCTCTGCCTCCTGAGAGCTGGGATTCAAGGTGTGCGCTGCCACGCCCGGCATAACATAAACAATAAACACTTTTAACACCTACAAAACCCAGTTCTGAGGAGTGAGGTCTATAAATTTTAACTTCACTAGCTATCCAAAACATGCAAATTCACAAAAACTGAAATTCATCTATAAGTAACAGAAATAAAAATCGCAGTATGTAAATCTGGCAAGCAGGCAATGAGTCAAATAGGCTTATACTGAATAGCGAGGAAGCTTCAGTTTAAACCCACTTTGGGGAAAGCCCAGACCGTGCAGCTTGACAGCTGGCAATACATTGTAAGTCATCTGAATTCAAATAAAAGTGGATGCACACAGATATCCACTTAACCGCAGGAAATATTAAAGGGAAATAAACAACAGGATGATGCACGAGAAAGACAACATGTAAGAGGAAAGACTCAGTAGAAAAGCAGGATTCTACATTTTAGGCTAGCTGTGGTGTCGCACGCGTGTGTGAGTGTGTGCGGGTGTGAAAGCTACACCCAAGAAAAAGGACCTCTTCAAGACATACACTGTTTTGGTATTAACAGAAACACATTATTTTTTTTAAACTTTTTTTAAAATTTATTTATTTGAGCACGACAGACACAGAGAGAAAGACAGATAGAGGGAGAGAGAGAGGATGGGCGCGCCAGGGCTTCCAGCCTCTGCAAACGAACTCCAGACGCGTGCACCCCCTTGTGCATCTGGCTAACGTGGGACCTGGGGAACCGAGCCTCGAACCAGGGTCCTTAGGCTTCACAGGCAAGCGCTTAACCACTAAGCCATCTCTCCAGCTCTACATTGAAATATACTCTTAATGTCTACTATTTGGCGCCACTTCTCATACTGTCAGAGAAGATGCAAATATTGAGCAAAGATTTCCTTCAGTCCTTGACTTGCGATGCTCACCCAGGTGGAAGATGAGGAGTTATCATCATCTGTGTTAGATACCTTGGCACGGAAACTTAGCTGAGCGGCGCATCGTAACGGGAGAGACAGAACCGTTTAACTAGCTACTTTTTCACAAAATATCAGACATACTTACACTCATTTTTATAGTGTAATTCTACAACATTATGTTTATATAGATGTTTGGAAAAGATAGTAGCAAGAAAATCAAAACACAAGGTAACTATAAAAGAAAAGAAAAGAATCACATCAATTTGGAGGGTTTATGTTATAATTAAGGTGTTGTTAACTTGACCTGTTTAGTAATCCACAGAAATCCCTTTCGAGTGGATCCTTGAGGTTGCTTCCACGAAGGATTAACTGAAGGAGGAAGTCCTTACCCCAGAGTAAGCCCTTCCCCCAGAGCGGGCCCAGAAGGGGACTTCATTATAAGGAAGCTCTGGGTGAAAAGAGCTCGCATATTTTTAAGCCACTCTGGTTATTCAAAAAGGCTAATGTGTATGATCTAGTATTGTCTTCATTTCTTAATGATAGCTGCATTTTCTCATTTTTATATTAAGTGTGTCACCAGTTTTGAAAATTTTAAAGACAAAAAGTACCACACATGTTTTCATACAATATTTTTTAAAAGAAAAGAGGAAAATGATCACACATATAATCCCAGCACTCAAGAGGCTGAGGAAGGAAGATTAAGAGTTTGAGACCACCCTAGTCTATATAATGAGTTCAAAATCCAGCCTTGGCTGCAAAGCAACACTCTGTTTCAAAAATAAATAAAGAGGGCTGGAGAGATGGCTTAGCAGTTAAACGCTTGCCTGTGAAGCCTAAGGACCCCGGTTCGAGGCTCGTTTCTCCAGGACCCACATTAGCCAGATGCATAAAGGGGTGCATGCGTCTGCAGTTCGTTTGCAGTGGCTGGAGGCCCTGGTGCGCCCATTCTCTCTCTATATATCTCCTTTTTTCTCTGTCACTCTCAAATAAATAAATAAAAATGAACAACAAAAAATCCTTTTAAAAACAAATAAATAAAGAGATGGATAGATGGCTCAGTGGTTTAGGCACTTGTCTGAAAAGCCTAAGGACCCTGGTTTGATTCCCCAGTACCCAGAGAAAGCCAAACACATGTATCTGGAGTTTGTTCACTACAGTGGCTACAGGCCCTTGTACACTGACTCTCTCTCTCTACCTGGCCCTCTCTCTCTCTCGCAAATAAATAGATAAATAATATAAAAATAAATAATCAGTAAAAAACAATAATATATAAGTAATAAATTGTAAGTAAGTAAGCAATAGGCATAGACTATATTGTAAAAATATCCACCATTTGGTTCTTTGGAAAATCAAAAGTTTGTAAATGTTATCATGACATTTCTATCGTTTAAAGGTTAAGAAGTTTTCTATCATCAATGTCCAAATGTTGATGGGCTCACTATTGTTCAGGTCTTATAGAAGAAACAGCATCCACTGTTAATTTTTTTTTTAAATTGATCAATAATATTGCAAAGACAGGACACAATGAATGTAGTTCTAACAGGGAAATTTATTACTCTCTCACTGCAATGGCTCAAAAATCAATATTGAGAAGGTGACAGAAAGAATATTAGCATTGTGGTCGCCACTGGCCAAGCTAGCTTCTTTTAGGAGATGGATGTGGATACTGGGGAGATTCAAAACTTACCAAACTGCTGAAAAGAAAGGCTGCTGAGAGCCCAGCACTGAATGGGACATCGGCATCATGCCCTTCAGAGCCCAAGGAATACCATGGAAGAGGGGGCAGAAAGACTGTTAAAGCCAGGGTTGGAAGGACTATCTTCCTGGAGAACTAAAGTGATCAGTGCATATTCGTGACTTCGCCATAGCTGGTGTTACCTCCACAAGGCCTGAACAACGCCGAGCCCGTCAGTACCTGGACATTGACGACTGAGGAGGACAAAAAAGAATGGCATACAAAGTAGCAGGAGGGTTACCTGGGAAGAAGTGAAGGTTCACTGGAATGAGGATGGAACCGGAGACAAAAGGGGTTAATAAGAGGGGTTATGACCAATTTACCATATGTTTATGCATTAAAATTCTAATTAAAAAATGAGAACTAGCCAGGCATGATGGTGCACGCCTTTAATCCCAGCACTCGGGAGGCAGAGGTAGGAGGATTGCCATGAGTTCGAGGCCACCCTGAGACTCCATAGGGAATTCCAGGTCATCCTGGATGGGAGTGAGAACCTACCTCGGAAAAAAAAAAAAAAAAAAAGAACTATAAAATAGCCTAATGCTGCCCCTTATGGTCTTAGAAAAACAATAATTATACCAAAATTAGTAGAATAGAATAAATTACAAGGGTCATGGCTGGGATTAATGAAAAAGAAACCAAAAAAAAAAAAATAGAAAGAGAAAATAGGAAAAAAAGAAATGGAGATGGCTTTTCAAAAGGATCTTGACAATATTGTCAAACCATTACTCAAACTATGAAAACGAACAGATGCAAGACACCCAAAAAGTTAAAATTCATGACAAAATACTTACAAGCTGGATTGAATAGTATGTTGAAAAGGTCATGCAGGGCTGGAGAGATGGCTTCGCAGTTAAAACACTTGCCCACGACACCTAAGGACCCAGGTTTGACTCTCCAGATCTCACGTAAGCCAGATGCACCAGGTGCCATAAGTGCCCAAAGTCACACACACACACAAGTTGGCACACACATCTAGAGTTTGATTACAGTGGCTGGAGGCTCTGGTGTGCCAATTTCTCTCTCTATCTCTTGTTCTCTTTCTTTAAAAAAAAAGGCCAGTCTGTTGAGCTCACCTCAAAAAAAAAGTTAAAAAAAAAGACCATGCATTATGATCTAGTTGGGTTCATCCCAGAGTTATAAGAATGATTCAAAATATGCTAATTTACAAATGTAATGCATAAACAGAATCAATGATTAGAATCACATAATCATCTCAATAGCTCTAGAAAAAGGCTTTCACAAAATTCAATATCCTCTCCTGATAAAAGCCCTAAGGAATGTAGGAATAGCAGGATCTGCCTCAACATAACTAACATTATAAATAACAAACCTGGGTAAAAATTGAAAGGATTTCTCTGAAATCAGGAATGAGATATAGATTGTCCTCTCTCTCCAATCTTATTCAATATAGTACTTGAAATCTTAGGTAAAGCAATAGGGCCAGAGAAAGAGAAACAAAGGGGGGGGGGGAAGGATACAAATAGGAAAGGAAGAACTCAAATTCTACCTACTTACCGATATGATCCTATATTTAAAACATCCTGGTGATTCTGTTAGAAAACTCTTAAGCCTGATGACCACTCTCAGATCAGGGCAGGAGAGATGACTTGAACAGTCCAAGTGCTTGCCTGCAAAGCCTAAAGAAGGAACCAAAACCCAAGGACCCAAGTTTGATTCACCAGTACCCATGTAAAGACAGATGCACAAAGTGGCACATACATCTGGAATTCAGTTACAGTGGCTAGAGGCCCTGATGTGTCCATTTGTTCTCTGTCTCTCTATCTTTCTCTCTCCCCTTATAAATAAATAAATAATAAAGACACCTTATTTGTAAATATGAAGATGTCATAATTAACTCCATACTTTGTACACGGTTATAATAAGAAAATTAATACAAGCAAAGAAAGCAAGAATTTACTTTGACAAAATGAAAACATTTCCACCCCAACTTTTTTTTTTAATCTTTAACATCTTAAGTATTTTAGGTAAATTTACATGGCAGAAAATTAATAGATCTAACGATTCCATCCTAACAAATATACAAGCATATGAAATCCACACACCTTTGCTATGAAATAGAATGTTTTTATCTCCATAAAAAAATATTCTTAGTCAGTCTTCCCTCCCACAGGAAATAATATTATTTTAAATTTTAGTTATTTATTTCTTTTTGAATGTAGGGTCTCATTCTATCCAGGCCGACTTGGAGTTTACTAGGTAGTCTCAGACTGGCCTCAAACTCACAGTGATCCTCCTACCTCAGCCTACCAAGTACTGGGATTAAAGGGGTGCACCATCATGCCCAGCTATTTATTTATTTCTTTTCTTTTTTTTTTTTCTCTTCAAAGTTGGTATTTATTTATTTTCAAGCAGAGAGAGGAGAGAGAGAGTGACAGTCACCCAGAGAGAGAAAGAGAGTGGGCATGCCAGGGTCTCTAGTTGCTGCCAACAAACTCCAGATGCACACACCACTTTGTGCAGCTGGCTTTACATGGGTACTGGGGAATTGAACCTGGGTTGTTAGGCCTAGCAAATAAGTACAGTCCTCTCTCCAGACCCAAACTTTCTTTTTTCTTTTAGAGGTAAGGTCTCTCTCTAGCCCAATGTGCCCTTGAAGTCACTGTGATCCTCCTGTATCTCTGTGTCATTTGTACTGGGATTGAAGGCATGTCCCACCAGACCTGGCTAATATAGAGTTTTTTGGGTTTTTTTTTTTTTATCTTGTACTATTTTTGTTTCAGAACTTCCTAGAAATGGAATAATTCAAGGCCTGCTAGGTTTTCATTGTGCTTGTGTGACTGATCCTTAGGCACGCACGTGTCTGTAGGACATCATTGTGATTGCTGAGAACTTATAGCCTCATGTTTATGCAGCCAGCATCCTACCCCAGGAATCATCTCCCAGACTGAGTTTTCTAAGAGCCAAAACGAACAGAACTGATTCACCTGTGCGAGGAAAGGTTCCCAGAGCTGAAACGCGTGAGAGAAAACAAGCCGTTTAAGTAGAAATTGACAAATTCAGAACTGCAGTGTTCAAGTAATACAAAATATGAACACCTCCCAAACTGCATCAGCAAAATGCTTAACTCAATCTCCTCAGGAAATTGGCATAATTAAAACAATATTCGAAACCCCAATAAAAACATTCATAATAAAAATGCTGATTATCATTCTGTAACCAAAAGTCATTTGGTTCACCTTCATATAAGACAAGGAATTTTAGTTCATAAAATCAAATTTCTATTCTAAGCCGCTTGTACAAGAAATGCTATGAAAAGATTTCTTATAAAAACTTGAGCATAATATAACTTTGATGCATGCTTCATTTGTCAAATACAAAGAAGAACATCTTCAAGGTGTTCTGAGTGGGAAGCCCTTTACAATTGTCAATGATTCATGTTTATGGAAGTGATTACCACCCAGACAGTGCCGTGAGCCCTGGAGTGGGATTTCTAGCTAGTTCAATGAATATACTCACAGAGTGCCAAGTTTCCTTTTAATACCTGTATGCCAGGCAGTCCTATACTTGGATTTGAAGTCCTTATTTAGACATAGTTCATATACAGTCATGATAACTGTCTCTTATGATGTCAGATCAATCAGCTTCTACCAATACAATGCAAATAGATCACAGGTAAATTTTCAATTAAGTATTTTAATCAACTAGGTACCAAAAGATGTCCTTTGCACTAATGTGGTAGTTTGAAGGTACATCTCCCATAAACTTGGGGGCTTTATTCAGGTTGTAACTTGAGTCTCAGGTCGCATGGCTGGCGGAGGTGTCACTGTAGGGGAGGGGGGGCTGTGGAATCTGGGATCCGGGCCAGAGGTATGTTTGGGGGCAGATCTGATTCCAGCCACAATGTGCAGAGATCAGGTTTCATGCGCTGGTATTTTGTGTGTCTCTCTCTGCTTGGATCTGTGGAAGTAAGCAACTTTGTCTGGCATTGAGGGAACTTGCCCTGGATGTGTAAGTGTGAAATAAAATCCCATTCCTCCCACAAACTGTGTCTGGTTTAGATGTACATCCCAGCAACGTGGATCGTGTGGGTGTTCCCCCCCCCCTTAATCTTTGCTATTTATGATTAACTGCCCGGCATTCAACTAACAAAAACAAGTTTCCCTAAAAATTTACAGAAACGCTCGATCTTTATGGCCATGGAGAACAGAAGATATCATTTCCACTCATTCCAAGGTGGATTAAAGGCATATTCCTGGCAAATAATATTCCTGCATTACCAGGCAAATAAATATATTTTACATAAAACTGCTGGAGTACCCAGGTTGAAAGAGTTTTCCTTGTCCCAGACCCTCTGTCAGAGGGGGCTGAAAACTTCAACATCCAGTTCCTAGGTCAATGGACATTGGTGGGTACAATTTTTATTTGAATTATCCTTTCCTGGCAGTGTTTACTCAAGATTATCTCCTTTCTATTGCCCTATTATTTGTCTCCCATCAGGCTTGGTTCTTTAAAAAAATGTACAACTGAGAATTAAACTGAGAGAGTACTCAAAATAAGTCATAACAGCAGAATGACTGCTGCATGTGGGCATGCAATGAGATGACTATTGCAATAAAAAGCAATTGTACATTCCAGTACAAGCGGATTTCCCTCCCGCTCCAAGCCCTGAACTTCCTCGGCGTTTCTTCTCCATTAGGAACAGCTAGTTAAACGGTTCTGTCTCTCCCGTTACGATGCGCCGCTCAGCTACATTTCCGTGCCAAGGTATCTAACACAGATGATGATAACTCCTCATCTTCCACCTGGGTGAGCATCGCAAGTCAAGGACTGAAGGAAATCTTTGCTCAATATTTGCATCTTCTCTGACAGTACGAGAAGTGGCGCCAAATAGTAGACATTAAGAGTATATTTCAATGTAGAGCTGGAGAGATGGCTTAGTGATTAAGCGCTTGCCTGTGAACCCTAAGGACCCCGGTTCGAGGCTCGGTTCCCCAGGTCCCACGTTAGCCAGATGCACAAGGGGGCGCACGCGTCTGGAGTTCATTTGCAGAGGCTGGAAGCCCTGGCGCGCCCATTTTCTCTCTCTCTCTCTATCTGCCTCTTTCTCTCTGTCTGTCACTCTCAAATAAATAAGTAAAAATAAACAAAAATATTTTTAAAAAGAATATATTGCAATGTATGTAAAAACAGTGCAACCTGGTTACTTTTCAACAGTCATCATTGAACTTGTAGGTCTGACTTTTGATTTGGTTTTTGAGGCACTATTATGTTACTGTAAAGAAAAAAAGTAGGGAAATTCTTTTGAGTTCATATTTTAATGTTAACCAGGAAAGAGTTTCCCTTAACTTCAGAGCCAAAGAAATTTTTTTAATTGTAACTTTTGTTTTCATTAACAGCTTCCATACTTAACAGCCAACAAACCATAATCATTCCCTGCTCTCCCCCACTTTCCCCTTCACAAACCCACACTCCATCATATCCTTTCCATCTCTCGGTTAGCCAGATTTTTAAAACCTAATTTTCAGTAATCGTTAATGTTTAATTGTTAAGTGATCATTAATAATTGAATGGTTCTGTTTTTGTTTCTCTCCACATCTTGATAGGAGATCCAAATACAAAACAACTTCAGGCTATCAGTATTGGTTCTGTTTGATTGGTTGGTTGGTTGAAAACTGGGTCTTACCCCAAGCCCTGGATATCCCAAGACTATATAGCTACCACGTAGCCCAGGCTGGCCTCCAACGCGTGGCGGTCCTCTTGCTTCCTCCTCACAAATGCTGGAATCACAGATGTGTATTGCCATGGAAAGCTGACTGGCACTGTCTCAAATACTGTCCTTAAGCAAGTCATCATGAAAACTACCTGGTTCCGGGGTGACCAAGACCACAGAGACCCCTCTGAGGCAAAGATGGATGCTTTTGTTCGGGGTTAAAAACACGAGCTGCCAGGACTGACTCAAGAGCAGAGCACAGCCAACTTGAAATTCCGGATAGTGCGCTATATAGGGTACCTCAGTTGGGGGAAAGTGAGGAAGGGAAAAGTTTAAGGGAAAAAAAAAAGGTTTCTTTAGGGCTGGAGAGATGGCTTAGCGGTTAAGCGCTTGCCTGTGAAGCCTAAGGACCCTGGTTCGAGGCTCGGTTCCCCAGGTCCCACGTTAGCCAGATGCACAAGGGGGCGCACGCGTCTGGAGTTCGTTTGCAGTGGCTGGAGGCCCGGGCGCGCCCATTCTCTCTCTCTGCCTCTTTCTCTCTCTGTCTATCGCTCTCAAATCAATAAATAAAAAATAAACAAAAGAAATTTTTAAAGGTTTCTTTAAGGGAGATCTAAGATAGCCAGGGTGCGAGACGAGAACAGTGACCAGGCGGGAGATGAGAGGCAGGAAACCTAGGCCTGGGGAGCACTGTTAGGCAAGGGAGGGATGACGGCTGGGCAGTTTCTTGAGGAATGTGGATGACCCTCTTCTCTGTGTCTGTCACCATCCAGCTACCCTTCGTGAGTGTGTTTTGTCCCGGCCTAACAAAGACCACTGGAGAAAACCTTGTAAAGCAAAACTAATGAACAACTACTTCCCTCCCATCAGAAGGAACAGACAGACCAGCTGAAAATCCTACAGGGAGTTGGGTTTTCCACGGCATACACAAATTTCAGTTTCAGTGGCCTGGCTCATAGACAGAGAAAACAAAGACCACGTTTACCTCTACCAACAAAGAGGCAGTCAGGGTTCTAGCTCTGGAGTGTCTGCTCCAATTCAAAAGCCTTCCCACCATTCTGCCATCCTTAGAAGCTACCAGAGAAGGACAGCAGAGTGGGCATTTCCCTGGGCGTTCTCCACACAGGTAGAATTTGGGGGCGGGGAAGCTAGGTGAACAGAGCACACGGAAATAGACCTCATATGCTGGAAGTCGACACGGTATAAAATTCTTCCTTCCAGCATGAAAGAATCAGGCCCAAGCCTGATGGGAGACAAATAATAAGGCAATAGAAAGGAGATAATCTTGAGTAAAAACTGCCAGGAAAGCAAAATAAATTCTTTTCCTACAAAAAAAAAAAAAAAAACTGCCAGGAAATGATAATTCAAATAAAAATTGTACCCACCAATGTCCATTGACCTAGGAACTGGATGTTGAAGTTTTCAGCCGCCTCTGACAGAGGGTCTGGGACAAGGAAAACTACTTCAACCCGGGTACTCCAGCAGTTTTATGTAAAACTTAATAGAAACAAATTGCAAAGTGCAGAACAGGGTAAATAGAATAGTATTCCAAAATTTCAGAATGAACATATGGAGAAAGTATTACTAAATTCAACAACAACAACAAAAAAAATTCAGATAAATGTTTGGCATCCTCAAAAAGAAACATAGTCATTTGGCTTTTATGAAAACTGAACATAACCAAAGACGACCCTACACAGGCGGCTGGAGAGATGGCTCAGTGGTTAAGGTGCATCGTACAAAATCTAGCAACCCAAGTTCAATTCACCAGAACTCAGGTAAAGCCAGATGCACAATGTGGTGCATGCAACTGGAGTTCATTTGCAATAGCTAGAGGCCCTGGCATACCCATACTCACTCACTCACTCTCTCTCTCTCTCTCTCTCTCTCTCTGCTTTCAAATAAATAAAAAATATATTTTTAAAGGCAGCAACAATAGGGAAATTAAAAGTAGAAGGAAAACATCTTTTTACAAAGAAAATTTACAAAGGCGCCAAAGATAATGTGGAATAATTAATTGATATTGAAGAAAGAGCTTTAGGCACTTTTCTAAAATTCTTTCATAGGAAAAAGAAGACAAGTATGATACTAAAGAAGTAAAAACCAGAAATGAAGGCATTAACATACAGGTCAACTGTCCTCTTAGAAAATATCCTGGAGAAATAACACAGAGACAATAATCAAATGCATAATTAAAGAAAACTTCCCCAAGCTCAAAATAAGAGCTGACATAGCTGTGGGGGGAAAATTTAATGAGCAAAAACCCTAAACTTTAACATATCTGGCATTTCTCCATCTAATAAGTAAATAACTCCTTTTAGATTTCAGGTGAGAATAAAAAATGCCTACTTTCAAATGATTTACAAACAGGGCTGGAGAGATGCTTAGCAGTTAAGGTGCTTGTCTGCAAAGCCTAAGAACTCATGTTCAAATGTCCAGGTCCCACGTACCGAGACACACAGTGATACAAGCGCACCATGTCACACATGCGCACAAGGGGGCGCCTGCATCTGGGGTTCATTTGCAGCAGCTGAAGGTCCTGCTGCACCCATACTCACCCTCTCTCTCTCTCACTCTCTCTCTCTTTTCCTCTTTCTCTCTCAAAATAATAATAAGACTTTAAAATAAACCAAATTCAAGAAATAAATGTTATGTCCCATAGCAAAATTATGCCATTGTAGCCGTAGTACATATTGTGTATCTAAATATACATGCTCATATACATATATATATATATATATATATATATATATATATATCCATATATATGATATATGTGTGTGTATGTATGTATGTATGTGTATATATATATATATGTATATATATATATATATATATATATATATATACACACACACACACACACACACATACATACATACATATACATAGTTGTTTAAGCTGTGAGAAAAACTGATAGAAATATAGTGGTAATGCCAACTGAAAATGAAACTTTTAAAGATAAGCAAGTAGTGGAAATCTAAGTAGGACTGCAACATACAGGAATAATAGTACAATTGATTAAATTAAGTTACATTTCAAATTCAAATTCTCTCATTAAATGCTTTTCATAAAAATCTCATCAGAACTGATCATATACTAACAGCAGATAAAGACATTGGGCAGTTGTAAAATGTGGGCATTATATAGACCTACCAACAAATGCACAATATATAAAATGTGTTCATGTACCGTCATATACTTAATATCAGATTACCTTTTAAAATAAAGATACAAGGAAAAACTTCAAATAAAATGTTCACAAGCGACAGTCTAAAGAAGAAGTAGAAATTACAGTACAGACTTTTAAAACTAAGGACAATTAGAAAATTTATATAGAAGCTGATGACTTATGGTAGAAAAAAAAGACTGAGCAGAAAATATCTTGGCATTTAGAAGTTCTCATTATATTTAGAGTATGAATTTAAAATCTCAGAAAGTCAACTTAAGCTTGAAAGGGTCAATAAAATATCCCCAAGAAAAGTCAATAGAATGAATCAATAAATACAATGAGAACATTATGATATTGTTTTTTTTAAAAAAAAAAAAAACAAGAACTAGCTATCCATTTAATTAGGTGGAGAAAGATCAATGAACTTTACCCTAAGGAAAGAGGGAAAAAAAATGAACTAATAAAAATAAAAGCACGAAAGGGGGCAATGAAGTAAATAAAAGTTAGCAAGGCAAACTAGGAAAGAAAAATATAAATTCCATTTAAAATGAAAAGGTAAATGTAACAAAATATATAAACAATATTAAGTATACAAAACAGTAGTCCCTACAACCCATTTTTTGAGCAATATGATAAAATAATGCAATTATACAATAACAGAAGAAAACATAAATTTACAAACTAACCTGGCAAGATTATTTAGCCAGAAGACAACAGAGCAACTACACAGCAAAAGAAACACGCAAAAGTTCTTCAAAAATATCTATGTAAAAAAAGAAAAACAATACAGAGATGGTTGGAAAAGTATAACATTTTGAAATTATACTTTACCACATTACAATGTAGACAAGCCATAGGAAGCTACCATACCCATTTTTACATAGTTATACCTAATGCCAAATCTGGTTGTGACTTTACAAAATATACTTAAAGGAGCTGGAGAGATGACTCAGTGGCCAAGGCATTTGCTTGCACAGCCTGATATCCTGGGTTCGATTCCCCAGTACCCATATAAAGTCAGACACACGGAGCGGCATACGCATCTGGAGTTCAGCGGCAGTGGCAGCCGACTTTGGTGTATCCACACTTTTATCTTTCTCTCTCAAATAAATAAATATCTTTTTATAAAAGATACTTATGTTTAAATACAAACATATATAAGTGAAACATTTAAATCAGATCAAGGAGTATAGTTAAGAAAACTCCCAAGTACATAAAAGTTACAGACACTTGAAACAATGAGATAGAAATATTTCCCATTGTAATTCTTTTTCTTGAAATGTCAAAGGCAATGCAAAACAAAGAAGTCACACCATTCTGGAAAAGAACGTGCAGCAGAAACTGACAGCAGCAAGGACATGATCTCAAGAGCTGGAGATGAGAAAGACACGTCGAGAGATGCGCGCCAAAGCCATTTAAGCGTGTGGAGTATAAAAATTGTTGTATCAGAAAATGTTAATCCCAGCACTCGGGAGGCAGAGGTAGGAGGATCGCTGAGAGTTCGAGGTCACCCTGAGACTACATAGTGAATTCCAGGTCAGCCTGAGCCAGAGTGAGACCCTAACTCGAAAAAAAAAAAAAAAAAAAAGAAAAAAAGAAAATGTGACAGGGGTGGAGAGATGGCTTAGCGGTTAAGCGCTTGCCTGTGAAGCCTAAGGACCCCGGTTCGAGGCTCGGTTCCCCAGGTCCCACGTTAGCCAGATGCACAAGGGGGCGCACGCATCTGGAGTTCGTTTGCAGAAGCTGGAAGCCCTGGTGCGCCCATTCTCTCTCTCTCCCTCTATCTGTCTTTCTCTCTGTGTCTGTCACTCTCAAATAAATAAATAAATAATTAAAAAAAAAAATTAGCCAAACTAGCCAGGTAGGTGAAAAATTCATTACACTGTCTTTCAGTTCATAGACCTTTATTGCTCTCATGACACCATTAAAAAAAAAAAGAATAACAATTTTTGCCTTGACATATGGAAAATCTTTTCATAACCTAGAGCCTGCTAATTTCCAAATTCTATCAAGTTTGACTTTCCAACTAACCTTCTCTTTTCAAATGTGTTCTAGAATGTAACCTTTTCTGAGGCTGAATTTGAACTTATTTGGAGAAGTTTCTAACACCCATGGTTGAATTCTAAAGTACCAAATATTCAAGACTGGAATTTTTGAATCTTGCCCAAGCAACTTCCTACTGGACTTGCTTTTAACCTTGCTGTAGACGTACAAAGATTGTCCAAGTTTTTAAAACTAGTAATAACAATCTTAGAGAATTGGTTGTGAAACTAATGCTATTATAAGATTAGCAGCCCATCAGATAAACAGAAAAGCCAGAATCCGCTCAAAAGCTTGCATCTAAACGATGTCACCCAGACCAAAAGATATCCGAAGTGCAGTTTCCATTTGCTCTCCATTGAATGTTACGCCCTAACCCAGCATGGTCCCCAATTATGGATTATGGAAAATGCCGGAAAGAAAATTGTGTCTTTACTTTCCACAAGCACCATTCCCTTGGGTGCCAAGGTAATTCAGATATCAAAACAAATGTCCTGCAACAAAGATGAGATTCAAATCTTGAAGATCACCTTTGATTCTCAGTCTTTTCTACTGGGTAACAAACTTCTCCGCTATACCACCTTTCTCGTCATCCACATAACAGCCTAACACCCCTCCCCACTCACTGGTAACTGCCAGTAAATGCTTCTCCAAAACAGTCATAAATTGGCAGAGGACAACCACAAAGAACAGGTATTAACACTGCATCTGTGATTCTTGCCTTCCTACATATTGTAAACATATTGACCTCCAAAAGCACATGACTTTCTGCCTAAACGCTGACTGTTTTGTTTACCTGAAAGCACTTGATGAGAATTTGTTAATAACACTTAAAATTTTGTTATGAGTGAATCCACCAGAAAAGTCACAAAAGCCCCCAACTAAATGTTAGTCATGCCTAGGCATCCCACCCCAGCCCCAGAGACAAGCAGGGGAACAGGAGAAAACATGAAGGGTGAGGGAGGAACTGCAACAGGGAGTGAAATTTGAATTACATTTACAGTGAATTGTTACCTAAGATGTCAGCAAGCTCAACAGCAAAACCACATTTATAGGAAAAGAGTGGCATGATTGATTGTCCAGCCACAGACAAACGAGTAAAAACTACAGAAACCACCGGATTCTGAAACTCTGACTTTGAAAACTCCACTTAGGGCTGGAGAAGGGATAGCTCAGCGGTTCAAGGGGCTTCCGTACAAAGCCTGACAGCCTGAGATCGACTCCCCAGGACCCATATAAAGCCAGATACACAAAGCAATGCATACATCTGTAATTAGGTTGCAATGGCAAGAGGCTGTGGTATGCCCATTCCCTACCTCACTTCTGATTTAAAAAAATAATAATAACTTTTTAGGGCTGCAAAGCCTAAGAAAGGCAAGTTCGAATCTCCATGTCCCACATAGCCAGATGCAGGGACTCACGCATGTAATGGTGCCCGTACACCACAAGGGGGCGCACACATCTGGAGTTCGTTCACAGCAGCTGAAGGGCCCTAGCCTCCCATGCTCTCTCCCCCCCCCCCAAAAAAAAAACATAAAATTTTAAAAATAGGGCTGGAGAGATGGCTTAGTGGTTAAGCACTTGCCTGTGAAGCCTAAGGACCCCGGTTCGAGGCTCGGTTCCCCAGGTCCCACATTAGCCAGATGCACAAGGGGGGCGCACGCGTCTGGAGTTCGTTTGCAGAGGCTGGAGGCCCTGGCGTGCCCATTCTCTCTCTCTCCCTCTCTCTGTCTTTCTCTCTGTGTCTGTCGCTCATAAATAAAAAATTAAAAAAAAAAAAAAGAAGAAGCCAGGGGCTGGAAACATGACTTAGCAGTTAAGGTGCTTGTGGTTAAGGCTGCGAAACCTAAGGACCCATGAACAACTCCCCAGATCCCAAGTAAGCCAGATGCACAAAGTAACACATGCGCACAAGGTGGTGCACACGTCTGGAGTTTGATTGCAGGGGCTGAAGAACTAATTCCCTGGTTCTCTCTCATTAAAAAAAGAAAGAAAGAAAAAGCTAAGCAGGGTGGTGCACACCAGTAAATCTCAGCACTGGGGAAGCAGAGACTGGACAATCCCTGAGGCTTGCTGACCAGCAAGTCTAGCCTAGTTGGTGAACTTTGTACACATAAGAAGTAGGCAGCATTCGTAAGAATAATACCTGAGGGCTGGAGAGATGGCTTAGCAGTCACAGCACCTGCCTGGGAAGCTTAAGGACTCACGTCCGACTTCCCAGGTCCCACGTAAGCCCGATGAGTAGTGATTCAAGCAAGCAAGGACATAGGGTTCACGATGGATAGAGGGGAGTGGGCTGGGGCACAACGATGCATAACAGATGGTAGAATTAAGGGCCACTCACTTGTGGATGGAGTTCTTAATAAACATAAATGCAGATCAAGACTGAAGTTACTTCTGTGAGGTTGGGAAAGATGTTGATAAAGACTGAACGGTGGCCTGGAGAATGGCTCAGAGGTTAAGCCACTTGCCTGCAAAGCCTGATGACCTGGATTTGAATCCCTAGTTTGCCTGTAGATACAGGCCCTGGCACACCCATTCATATTTTCTCTCTCTCTCTCTCTCTCTCTCTCTCTCTCTCTCTCTCTCTCTCTCTCTCTCTCTCTGTGCTTGCAAATATTTTTTTAAAGAAAATACTGAATGGATGTTTAAGAAACCTACATCATCTTCCACACAATTTATTAGCACCCTTTCAGTTACAAGAGGGTTTATGATCAATTTATGGTTAAAGAAATTGGCTACTTCCCAATCTAGCACTTAAAACCTCCACATGGTTCACCACGCTGTCCTGAGGAGTGGGTTAGAAGCCATTAGTAGATCATAGTTGTGCTCTTGATAGACTATGGCATTTTTCTCTTTTGTTTTAATTTTATTTACTTATTTGCAGGCAGAGAGAGAGAGATAGAAAAGAGACAGACAGAGAGAGAATGGGTGCACTAGGGCCTCTAGCCACTGCAAACAAACTCCAGAGGCATGTGCCCCTTGTGCATCTGGCTTATGTGGGTCCTGGAGAATCAAATCCAGGTCCTTTGGCTTTGCAGGCAAACGCCTTAACTGCTAAGTCATTTCTCCAGCGCGGTTATGACATTTGTGTTCTAGAATCTTCTATGGGGTGCTGTCTCTGTTTTCCTACTCTCAGTGATTTTCCATAGCTGGGTTCCCTCCCCAACCAAATGAGAAACGCTTCAAGGGATGCTGGATGCTTCCATGCAAACATCTGGGCTCTCACACACCTGGCAACGTGCTCACACACCAGAACTATGAAATTTCACACTTGGGCGAGTTCTATTTGCCAAGCTGAGACCGATTCCTTAAAATAAGCACTTCTAGTGATTAGTGACACATTTCTAATCCCTAGGGGTTGGTCTCTATTCTACCCCAACCTCCCCCCCCCGCCACCACCACCACACACACACACACCAAAAAAAAAAATTTTTTTTAATGAGGGTCTATGTGAGCTAGTTTTAGATTCGCAAAAGCATCTGTTCACCTTCTTGACTGGACAGAGACATTGAGGAAAACCATATTAGTGGACTGGGGGCAAAGGCGAAAATCTAACAACTTTAGCACACTTTTCTATGCAAACTCCTATAGCCTCCCTTAAGCACCAGCTTTTACCTCAGTCTAGGCTTTCATATTTAAACAATATCAATGAGATTGCTTTCCTCATGTGGATGTGAACTTCCCTATCAGCCAGTTCATTCAATGGTGCATAAACATTTGTACTTATTTATTTGTTTAGGCTTTTCTGAGGTGGGGGTAGGGTCTCACTTTAGCCCAGGCTGACTTGGAAATCACTGTAGTCACAGGTTGGGTTTGAACTCACAACAATCCTCCTACCTCAGCTTCCCGAGGGCTGGGATTAAAGGCATGCGCCACCATGCCCAACTCATTGATTTATTTTAACTTGCGTAATTTTTAAATCTCTTTCTTCCAATCTCCCCAGTCTGAGGTAGGAACAGATTACAGAAATCTCTGGCTCCTTCCCATCTCTCCCAAATATTTTGCTCTCTTTAAGGCAGATGTTTGTCACAGAACGTGGCTTGTGTGGATTACATTGGAGAAAAATAAAATGCATGACCTTGGGTTTCTGGGAGCTGGAATCCCTAAAACTGATCAGTAAGTATTCTGTTATCCTCAGTGATGGAAGCCGTCCCTGACAAGGAAAAGCTCTCTGATTATTCCCTCTGGTAGCATTTCATACTGCCTGTCAGTTCTAATTGTCTGTTTATTTTTGTGAGCATGTGGAACGCGTGTTTAAGTCTATAACCCACTAGGAAATTGGTTAGCTCTATGAGAGCAGGGTCTTTACGCTCTCTAACCTGTTATTTCCCGGACCTAGTGCAGCTTCGGATATATTGAAAACACTCCAAACTGAACTGATGAACTGGTTGTTTACTGTTTTGTTTTGGGGGGCGGGGGGTCCTGCTGTATTTAAAATACTTTGCATGCATGAATAACAAGGGCTGTTGAAGAAATTTACAGGATCTATTACTAGAATATAATAGATAATTAGTTTAGCAATTCATTTTTGCCAAGGCACTTAACTCATATCCTTTAAATAAACTAGGAGCATGGTGGCTACAGGAATCATATTCACTCGTAAGTGTTGGTAGCAGAACAGGACCTAGTACGGCGCCCCAATAATGGAAAATAGTGAAAAGGTTTTTTAAAAAAATGGAAGAGGGCTGGAGAGATGGCTTAGCGGTTAAGCGCTTGCCTGTGAAGCCTAAGGACCCCGGTTCGAGGCTCGGTTCCCCAGGTCCCACGTTAGCCAGATGCACAAGGGGGCGCACGCGTCTGGAGTTCGTTTGCAGAGGCTGGAAGCCCTGGCGCGCCCATTCTCTCTCTCCCTCTGTCTTTCTCTCTGTGTCTGTCGCTCTCAAATAAATAAAAAATTTTAAAAAAAATGGAAGAGGGCTGGAGAGATGGCTTAGCGGCTAAGGCGTTTACCTGCAAAGCCTAAGAACTCAGGTTTCCTTCCCCAGGACCCACATAAGACAGATGTACAAAGTGGCACATGCGTCTGGAGTTTGTTTGCAGTGGCCAGACACCCGGGCGCGCCCATTCTCTCTGTCTGTCTCTCTTCTCTGTATTTCTTTCTCTCTGCTTGCAAATAAATAAACATAATTTTAAAAGAAAGAATGGAAGAAATGTCACCCGAGTTCACTGTACAGAGAGGCTGTGAGGGGACGACAGAGCTAGCTTTCTGGACTCAGATTCCGGCCTTGTCACTAATTGTGTGACCATGGACACATGACTTAGTTTCCCTAAGTCTCTACAAAACGGAAGTGATGGCACCTGTGTCTCATGTGGTCACTTTGAAAATGAAGTGCGATGGTCCTTTCAAATCCTAGCTTTGCAGCCAAATACCACAGAATATACAGAGGATATACTCTGAGGTTCAAATCAATAAACAACATGTGATTCCATGAGCTACCTCTGAGACTGGTTATAAAGGTATATCCAGCATGGCCTCCACACAGCTTGACCAAACAAGACACGATCCCTGTTAGAGGACAGAAAAGACTGCAGAATATACTGGAAGGTCACTTCTAACAAGAAAACTACACCATCCTCCAAGAGACAGCCTGAAGTGTCTTTTTCTGAGGACGTAAACTGAAACTTAAATCCTACCATGTTACAGCATGCCCATCTTAAATAAAATATTTTGATGCAGAAAACAAGTTGAAATTTTGGTGACAGGAAATGACTCACCAAAGGTTCTATAGCATTAAAGATCCCTTAACAGGGCTGGAGAGATGGCTTAGCAGTTAAGGCACTTGCCTGTGAAACCTAAGGACTCAGGTTCGATTCTCCAGATCCCAGGTAAGTCAGATGTACAAAGTGGGGCATGCGTCTGGAGTTCGTTTGCAGCCCTGGTGTGCCCATTCTTTCTAACTGCCTCTTTCTCTCTCAAATTAATTAACTAATTAATTTTTTTTAAACAGCTGAAGCAACAGTGGGTGCTCAAGCTCACTGGAGCCCAGATGGTACGCCCGTGATGCCCAGATGCGATCACGGATGCAATGTTGCAGCTTCACTCCCAGCCATCAGTCTTACTTAGGTCCAGTATCACCTTCCTGAATCATGTTCCGCCCTCTTGGAATAGGACAGCTGCCTGTGTAGCCGTGAATGTTTGAAGTTTATGTTCCTTTCTTTTTTTTTTTTTAAGTTTTTATTTATTTATTTATTTGAGAGTGACAGACACAGAGAGAAAGACAGATAGAGGGCGAGAGAGAGAATGGGCATGCCAGGGCTTCCAGCCTCTGCAAACGAACTCCAGATGCGTGCGCCCCCTTGTGCATCTGGCTAACGTGGGACCTGGGGAACCGAGCCTCGAACCGGGGTGCTTAGGCTTCACAGGCAAGCGCTTAACCGCTAAGCCATCTCTCCAGCCCAATGTTCCTTTCTTATTTTCCAGCTACTAATAGTTAAGAGATGGTCTTGAGTCTCAGAAACCAGGCTTTTGAACAGTGTTGAAACTTATAATGATGAAGAGTTTTAAAGTCAGACTAAATACATTTTGCCCCATGGGATGATCACGAGTTGACGGGGCACAGAACCACAATGTGGTTTGAATAACACCCATAGGTTCATGTGTTGGAACACTTGGTTCCGCACCTGGTGGTACTCATAGGTGGCTAAACAGACATTAAATTTGGAAGTCATTGAAGGACAGACTCTTGTCCTGGTAACTGACAGTCATTATGAGCACATAAACCAATTACTTGACATGGAAATGGCTAGACTAGGCATCCAGGGAATGTACTAGGGGGGATTAAGTGAGATAATATGCATGAAGGACAAAGCACTTCAAAAGAAATGATACTTTGTCTTCTCTGTTTATCTCTGTTCTTCAGGTCTTCACCTTCGAAGTAGATATAAATTTCTTGTTAGAGAGTAAACTGCTCGCCTGACACATCAAACAAGTCAATAGTTAATGGAAATTATCTCTCTCGTGTCTTCTCCAATATTACAGAAAATATTACAGAAATATTACAGAAAAATATTACAGAAAAATAGGGGCTGACGAGATGGCTTAGTGGTTAAGTGCTTGCCTGTGAAGCCTAAGGGCCCTGGTTCGAGGCTCGACTCCCCAGGACCCACATTAGCCAGATGCACGGGGGGGGGGGGGGGCGCACGCGTCTGGAGTTCGTTTGCAGTGGCTGGAGGCCCTGGCATGCCCATTCTCAATCTCTCTCTCTCTCTGTTGCTCTCAAATAAATAAATAAAAATAACAACAACAAAAGATATTACAGAAAAATATAAAAGAAATAAAAACACATTGCTTTGATTTTCTTGTCAGAGAGCTTGCTCTTAAAGGAGATGCTCTAATATGAGGCTGTTTCTCAATGCCATATATGTAGTTGAAAGTGTCTCCAAAGAAGCTGGCAAGAGCAGAAACCATCAAAGACAATCCCTGGTCTTGAAGCCAACTGAAAGGTCAAAATAATGCACACGAAGCCAGAAGAAAACAAAATATATTCAATCACAGCATGCAGCAAGTGATGTCTAAAGGCATCTTATGCAGACTAGAGAACTCAGGGCTGGTGGCCCACCAGCAGGAGGACTCCAGCTACAACGCAGGAGGAAAGGAAAAACTGAAAGAACATTGTGAGACTCCTCTGAACAGAACGGTTGCAGCATTACAGAAAGCATTTCAAAGGAGAAGTCATAGGGAGTGAATATTCTATTCTAAGCTTTGAAAACAAAAGGTCCCAAAGGTTTCATTCCCACTAAATTTTGCCACATCTTTACTGTTCCCTAAGATACCCACAGACTATTTAAGTCAAAGATAATTGAACAATGGGCCAACTATTTAGATTCAGACAGGTTCTTTGGGGCCAGATAAATAGTAATTATAAGGTGGAAAATAACCTCAGCCATCCTTCCATTTCTTTAGACACAATTCAGACACATTGCTTCTAAAACTCTATGATGCCTGCCTGGTTGCTCGGTATCTCTCTGCAGATCAGAGAATATGAACTCATGGACCTTCTCAAACTCTACATGAACAATATCAGGACTTTAGATAGATGATGTTTGATAATTAATATAGTCTTTAGTAGAAGTCAGGGTATGGTCACCTCCCTCTGATAACAACCTACAAGATCTAAGACCTGAATAAGTAAACTGTAAAAAAAAAAAAAAAAAAAAAAAAAACCAGAGGGCTGGAGAGATGGCTTAGCGGTTAGGCACTCACCTGTGAAGCCTAAGGACCCCAGTTCGAGACTCGACTCCCCAGGACTCACGTTAGCCAGATGCACGGGGGGGGGGGGGCATGCGTCTGGAGTTTGTTTGCAGTGGCTGGAGGCCCTGGCGCGCCCATTCTCTCTCTGTGTCTGCCTCTTTCTCTCTCTGTCTGTTGCTCTCAAGTAAGTAATTAAAAATAAACAAAAATTTAAAAAAAAAAACAGAGAGAGGGTGGGAGAGATAGCTTAGCGGTTAAGGCACTTGCTTGCAAAGCCTAAGGACTCATGTTTGCCTCTCCAGATCCCACATAAGCTAGGCGCACAAGGTGACGCAAATGGGCAAGGTCACACATGTGCACAAGGTGGCTGGAGGCCCTGGTGTGCCAATTCACTCTCTCTCACTCACTCTCTCTCACTCACTCTCTCTCACTCTCTCACGTTAAAAAAAAGAAAATCCAGTCTGTTGTGCTTGCTTCAAAAAGAAAAAAAATTTTTAAAGAGAGAGAGGATTGACAGTATCTACATAGCACTTTCTCCAGCGCAGTTTTCCTTTAATAATTTTTTTATGCATCTTGAGATAACTGAAGATTCATGCACAGCTATAAGAAATAATACAGAACAGTCTTGTATTCATTACCTCGTTTCCTCCATGCTAATAGAGTACAAGGGTATTGACACTCTCAGTCCAGCAACCAAACACCTGCTTTTTAAGGATCTCCCATGCACCCCTCTAACAGCCACACCTAGCCTCCTCTTGTACCTCCCCTTCCAAATCCCTAAAAAATATATATATTTGCATTAATCTATTTGCTCATTTAAACTTTTTAACACTTCAGAAATTGCATAGAAATGGAATCGCATATTATGCAGCCCTTTGGAACTGGCTTTTACAGCTCACCAGAAGATTTCGTCCAGGCTGCTGTATATACCGGCTATTTACTCCTTTTTGTTTCTGAGTAATGTTGCGTGGTATGGCTGTGCCACAGCTGTTTGGGCCATTCAGTCATTGAAAACCATTTACGTCATTTCCGTCATCTGGATATTATTAACATGGCTACTCTAAATACGCACATACAGTTCTTTGGGTGAACATAGGAGTCATCACTTCTTTAGGCTCAATATTTAAAAGCACATTTTTTTTTTGGATGATACGGCATTCACAGGCTTACTGTTTTGTTTTGTTTTGCAAGAAACTGAAACTGTTCTACAAATTGGCTGAAACATTTCACATGCCAATTATTTATGAACGCCCTCATTTTTCTGTGGCCTGGCCAGCACTTGATAGCATCATCATTTATCTACCCAATCTGACAAATGTTTCTGGCCCTTCTTTAAAGGGATAAATGATTATAATTTTAGGACTTGATTAAAATCAGGGAAAACACTGGAAACTTTAATTCAGCCACTCAATTTGTGCCATACGCTTTTCCTAAGGTCCTAAAATTCACTAAAATTCAAAAAAAGATAAAGTAAGGGTTAAGGGCTAATCATATAATGATACCATTTCACCTAAAATATTCCATCACGGATACATTGGACTTTTTGTACTATTTATTGCTGATAATCATTATTGTGATTTTCTTTTAGTTCAGTATATTTTATTTATTGATTTGAGAGGGAGAAAGAGAGAGAGAAGGAGCACGCCAGGGTCTCCAGCCATTGCAAATGAATTCCAGACACAGGCGCCCCCTTGTGAATCTGGCTTACGTGGGTCCTGGAGAACCTAACCGGGATCCTTTGGCTTTGCAGACAAATACTTCAACTGCTAAGCCATCTCCCCATCACTATTGTGATTTTCTTCAGTAAGTTTTACCCATACAGAGCTTTTCATTCATGAACCAGACCTAACGGATTCTAAGAAACATTGGATTTTTGTGTTGTTGTTGTTGTTGTTATTGATGGCAGTGGTGGTGTATTTGTGACTAGACAGTGTCTCTTGTATCCAATGGTGGTAACCCACTATGTTACCATGGATGACCTTGGTCTTTTGATGACCTTCCACCTCCGTGGTGATGGGATCATATGTGGACACTGTTATGTGCATTGTCTGTGGGGCTGAGCATTTCACCCAGGCCTTCATGCATGCACATACCTTACCAACTGAGCTGCCTCACCTGTTTCCAGTTCATAGGTTATTTCTCAACAATTAGTAGTTGTTGGGTTATTTTACCATCATTCACACTTCAGATCTGCTTCTGCAGTTCTGTAGGATTGTGTCATCTTTATTTTTAAGTTCCTGAAGCTTAGATAGCATTAATATTAAATCAAGTCCTGTAGTCCACAAAACCGTATCTTTTTTGAGCAGTTTAGATACAGTAAGAAGTCCCCACACTTTCTCTCCGAATTTTAGACAGATGTTTTCCACAGGTTCTCTATTTTCCTGGTTGTGACTTCTTTATTACTAATTAGAGACTTTTGCACCACAGAAAGCTGCTTGATAGGACCTATTTCAGGGAAAGTAAATCTTTACCTCTGCTTTCCTACCATCCCAGCCAGGCCCGAAAACTAAACTGGTAGAGAACACATTAACAGGAGAAAAGCATACATGTTTTATGTAACATAAGAACCCTCGTAAAGAAAGGAAGACCCAAGGAAATGGCAAGGACCTAAATGCTTTCTTTCATATTACATTTGACAAAAGGGGGCAATTCTGGAAATGTAAGTTCCTTACATGGAGAGAAGATAAGAGTTATTTTAATAAGGTCAGCCTGTACCACATTCTCTTGGCCAGAACACCACAACCAAAGAACGTTAACTTCCTGGTAGCAATGGGATGGCATCTTTTACATGAGTATTTTTTCTCTTGTTAGGGAAAAAAAAAGGGGTGGGGAGTAGGAGAAACCAAAATGCCCTGCTTCCATATGCTGTGATTCAACTGCCTTAAACTCAAAATAATCCTCATACCAAAGTGACACATTTTGGACTCAATGTTTTGCTGTTATGCTTGACAAACACATTTATTTCATTCCTTGTATATGCCCAACATTAATGAGGTCATACAAGCCAACACATCTACCGAAAATTTGCAGTAGCATTATTAGTAACGGTTTCATACTGAAAAACCATGAAATGTCTGTCAACAGTGGAAGGCACACACAAACTTTTAGATGTTAGAGACAAAAGGGAACGTTTTTATAGCAATGAAGGGGAACAAATTGCTATTACAGGCAACAGATGATTGCATGTTAAGTAAGCTGGAGAGATGGCTCAATGGTGAAGACACTTGCCTGCAAAGCCAAATGACTGGGGTTCAATTCTCCAGTACCCACATATGGCCAGATGCACAGAGTGGCACATGCATCTGAGTTTGTTTGCAGTGGCAGGAGACCCTTGTGTGCCCATTCTCTCCCAATGTCTCTGTCTGTCTGTCTCTTTCTACAAATAAATAAATAGAAGAGTAATTCCTTAAAAATACATCTGATTGGTGTGCAGGGATGGCTTAGCAGTTAAGACACTTCCCTGTGAAGTCTGAGAACCTAGGTTTGATTCCTCAGTACCCACGTAAGCCAGATGCACAAGGTGGCACATGCGTCTAGAGTTTGTTTACAGTGGCGAGAGGCCCTCGTGCCCACCTTCCTCCCGCTGCCTCTTTCTCTCATAAATAAATGAATGAATAAATACATATTCTTTAATAACCTGATCAGGATTCTTACTTCTTTGGGTGTAGTAATCAGAAAAGGCATGAAGAGGATTTCAGAAAGTTAACTGGCAATTTCTTATATGGAAGGACATAAGAATGGATGTGTTAACTCTATGATAATCCATAACACTGAACAAATAAAGTCCATATTTCCCCCTATGTCCTCTAAACAATAGCTTATACAAATGTTTAAGGGAAGATAATAATATTTCAATAGTGATCATGGTAATGCTAAGAGTGTTTGTGGGGATAATGAGAAAGATGACACGAATGAAGTCAAGTCCTTTCTCCAGCCTCAAGTACAGCTTGCCAGCTTTCCTACACATCTGAAGCTCATTCATGCCCACTGGGCCTTAAGATTCTGAATCCTGGCATTGCAAAAAGTTCACCAGGCAGTGTGTATAACCCTAGTCACTGGGACATTAAGGCAATTTAATGTCCTCTGCACAACGACAAAGTGTTTAAAAAGGAGGTTCTGAAAGCAACACTTTGATCAGTAAATACTAATATCACAAAGAAACTAGACCTCACTGGGATTGGACGAGGTATCTTTGGCTCTTTCTAAAAACAGTCTATGCTACTGGCTCTTCAAAGTCAGAGCCACCAAAGTGGCATGTCACTCAGAAAATATATAGCAGGGCTGATGGCTTAGTGGTTAAGACGCTTGCCTGTGAAGCCTAAGGGCCCATGTTCGACTCTCCAGATCCCTCATAAGCCAGACGCACAAAGGTGAGGCAGGTGCAAGGTCGTACATGCACAAGCGTCTGGAACTCGATTTCAGTGGCTAGGGCCCTGGCATACCAATCCTCTCTCGCAAAAAAAGAAAAGAAAAAAGGAAAATATATAGCAGCCACAGCTCTGGTGAGTCTCCAAGCAGAACTCTATGATCAAACAGACGAAATAATAAATTTTCCATCAAAAATCCTTTGATAATTTAATGCTAGAATTGCTTGGAAAACATGATTATTGACTCAATTTCTATGTCAGTCTATTTACCCATCCTACAAATATTTATGCAGTACCTTCTAGGTGCCAGGCAGCTGTGTTAGCCATGGTTAGGCAATAGGAGACAAAGAGAGACCAAAACCTGCCCTCAAACAGAACGAAAATTTAGCAAGGAATACACACAGACAAATAAAACCAAACAAATGGGGAGCCCACAGGGGGAAAAAGAAAACACTAAAACTGTTCTACAGCAGCAGCGAGGGAAGTGGCACCCCCAGATAACGTGGGAGACAAGACAAGTAATATAAGGAAGCCATGGGCCAGACGGAATGGCCCGCTGCTGCAGCAGGAAGAGCCCCATAGGAAGGTCAGGGAAGGTGTGCACGGACCCACACCCACAACGGGGAGGCGTGTCCATCAGTCCTTGGAGAGGAGCCATCCTCACAGCTCTTAACGAATCCTCAGGATCTGTGCCATTTTTTAAAATTTTTGGTTTTTTTTGTTATTTGAGAGCAACACAGAGAGAAAGACAGATAGAGGGAGAGAGAGAGAATGGGCGCGCCAGGGCTTCCAGCCTCTGCAAACGAACTCCAGACGCGTGCGCCCCCTTGTGCCTCTGGCTAACGTGGGACCTGGGGAACCGAGCCTCGAACCGGGGTCCTTAGGCTTCACAGGCAAGCGCTTGACTGCTAAGCCATCTCTCCAGCCCGATCTGTGCCATTTTAAACAAGTAAAAGAAGAAAGAAAGGAAAAAAAAAAGGTGGTAGGTTACTGTATATGGTACTAATGTTTCCTTTAAATACGAGATCTTTCTGAGACATCTGAGTCTTTGGTAGTCAGAAAATGAGTAGCGATTTCTTGCACTGGTGAGCGGAGAAGTGAACCTGGCCGAGCTCATGACACGTAAGAACCATACATGCGGGCTAGAGAGATGGCTCAGCGGTTAAAGGCACCGTGTTGCCAAACACGACGGCCTGGGTTCGATTCCCCAGTACCCACTAGCCTAATGCACAAAATGGTACATGCGTCTATAGTTCGTATATAGAGGCAGGAGGTTTATTTTTAAGGAACTGTTCTTTTATTTATTTATTTATTTGTAAAGGGAGACAATTGGCACACAAGGGCCTCCAGCCACTGTAAACCAACTGCAGATGCATATGCCACTTCTTTGTTTGTTTGTTTGTTTGTTTTGATGGTGCATGTCTTTAATTCCAGCACTTGGGAGGCAGAGGTAGAAGAATTACTGTGAGTCTGAAGAAGCCAGTCTGGGACTACCGAGAGAGTTTCAGGTCAGCCTGGACTAAAGTGAGACCCTACCTCCGGAAAAGCAAAAGAAGAAAAGTCTTGAAAAGTTGCAAAACCAAGGTAATTTAGAACACTTCACAAGGTTTTCATGAGGATTAAATGAGTCCATATACTGAAGAGTTAGAATAATGCCCTGCACACAGACATTGTATTATTATTTTTTAAATTTTCATTTTTGGGTTTTTTTGTTCATTTTTATTTATTTATTTGAGAGAGAAAGAGACAGAGAGAGAGAGAGAGAATGGGCGCGCCAGAGCCTCCATCCACTGCAAACGGACTCCAGACGCATGCGCCAACTTGTGCATCTGGCTAACGTGGATCCTGGGGAATCAAGCCTTGAACCGGGGTCCTTAGGCTTCACAGGCAAGCGCTTAACCGCTAACCCATCTCTCAAGCCCTATTTTTGAGTTTTTGAGGTAGGGTCTCACTCTAGCTCAGGCTGACCTGGAATTCACTCTGTAGTTTCAGGGTGGCCTTGAATTCATAGCAATCATCCTACCTCTGCCTCCCAAGTAGTACTAGGATTAAAGGTGTGCACCACCACACCCAGCTTAGAAATTGTATTATTAATATTTTTTAATATCTTTATTTATTAGAAAGAGTGAGAGAATGAGCACGCCAGAACCTCTAGCCACTACAAACTCCAGATGCATGTATCGCCTTGTGCATTTGGCTTTCATGAGTTCTGGGGCCTCAAACCTGGGTCCTTAGGCTTTGCAAGCAAGCATTTTAACTATATATGCCACTTCTTGCACCTGGCTTTATGTGGGTACTGGAGAGTCGTACCCCAGTCTTTACACCCATACTCACTCATACTCACTTTCTCTGTCTGCCTCTTTCTCTCTCTTCATTCTCATTCTCACTCTCTCTCTGTCTCTCAAATATATGAATAAATGAATAAATAGAATTTTCTTTTTAAAGAAATAGCATATATGGCTGCAGAGTGGAATGTCCCTTTGGACACACTCGCCTACACCGCAGTTAAGACTTACATCTTGTTAAGAGGTGAACCAGCGTTTTGTTCCGCTGTCTTAGTTACTCAACCAAGTTGGGCTGCTTATCACCTCGTGCCCAGCACTGCGGAGTGCGTTAGGTTCTGGGAAGAGCTCGGGAAAGGCGCTGCTAAGCGCAGGCAGGTGACAGCCCAGCCATCTGCCTTAAATTTCAGCTCAACTGCTTACTAGTTCAGAGGCCTTGGGTCAGTTATCTCCCTCCCCGGGCCTCGATGCCATTTCCTATTCCATGGTGATAAAATATGACCCTGAAGCATTCTAAAGGATTAAGGGGATAATGCATGCAAAGCAGCCAGGAAAAATTCTGTCCCTGAATTAGTGGGTCAGAAAGAGCTAGACCCAGGCTCCCTTTTTTTCTTTGTTTTTTTTTTTATTATTTTATTTATTTATTGAGAGAGAGAGAAACAGATAAGAGAATGGGCACACCAGAGCCTCTAGCTACTTCAAACTCCAGGATATCTGGCCCCTGAGTTTTCCTGGCCAAATGGTCCTAAACCAAGCCATGGGTCCGTCTTTCAGCAGGAAGATTACACTGCACGCAATGGATGGCCAAGGGACATCTATTCGCAGGGGAAGTGAATGGCTGTGAAACTACAGTGGCTATTATCTGAATTTAACAAATCTCAATGAGGGCTTACCCTGGCATAAAGAGGCAGGAGGGGGAGCTGGAGAGACGGCTCAGCAGTTGTGGCATTTGCCTGTGAAGCTTAAGGCCTCGGGGTTCAATTCTCCAGGTCCTGCGTAAGTCAGTTGCACCAGGTGGCGCATGCATCTGGAGTTCGTTTGCAGTAGTTAGAGGCCCTGGCACCCCCATTCTCTCTCTCTCTAATAAAAATAAATGGATAAAAAAAAATTTTTAAAGGAAAAATTGTACTGCTCTGGACAAAGGAGAGTCTTTCCCAAGTCTTAATGTCAATGTGCTTTCGAAGTAAACACAACAAAGGATAGAATTTTTTTTTTTATTTTTATTTGAGAGTGACAGACACAGAGAGAAAGACAGATAGAGGGAGAGAGAGAGAGTGGGCACGCCAGGGCTTCCAGCCACTGCAAATGAACTCCAGACACGTGCGCCCCCTTGTGCATCTGGCTAACGTGGGACCTGGGGAACAGAGCCTCGAACCGGGGTCCTTAGGCTTCACAGGCAAGCGCTTAACCGCTAAGCCATCTCTCTAGCCCAGGATAGAATTTTAAGGAATATGCTTTCTACTAAAAATAGAAAAGGGTGGCATATCTAATATAATCTGCCTGCTAAGATACTCGACCCTGACAGCTCAACGGTGGAAAAGCAACTCCTGTTCCTCCCTTTCTTCACTTTGAAACTCATCCTGAATCACTACCAACTCTAGGGCCTTAATGTATTTGATTGTTGCTCTGGTCATCTATGCTAGCCTCTGGGCATAAGAAATAAAATCTTAACCCAAATTGAACGCACTACAATTTGTGTTATTCAATGTGTAAACTTGAAGAAATATCTCAGAAATTGTTGCATATACTTTGCATACTGATATCATAGGAGTGAAACATCAGTTTATTTACCCCCCCCAAAAAATGCAAATCATAAAATTTATTTTTCAAAAACAAATGGGTGCTAGAGAGATGGCTTGGCTGTTAAAGTGCTTGTCCAAGAAGCCTAAGGAGGGCTGGAGAGATGGCTTAGCGGTTAAGCGCTTGCCTTTGAAGCCTAAGGACCCCAGTTCAAGATGCAGTTCCCCAGGTCCCACGTTAGCCAGATGCACAAGGGGGCGCCCGCATCTGGAGTTCGTTTGCAGAGGCTGGAAGCCCTGGTGCATCCATTCTCTCTCTCTCCCACTATCTATCTTTCTCTCTGTGTCTGTCGCTCTCAAATAAATAAATAAATAATTTAAAAAAATAAAGAAGCCTAAGGATCTAACTCGATTCCCCAGTACCCACATAAGCCAGATGCACATGGAAGCACACGCTTCTGGAATTCATTTGCAGTGGCTAGAGACCCTGCCCCTTCCATTCTCTCTCTCCCTTACTCTCTCTCAAATAAATAAATAAAAAGATAACAAAAATAACAACTGGCATCACCCAAAGTCTAATAAAGATTGCTAGCTATCTTAATAGGACGGCCACATCACTGTCCAAATATAGATTCATTCAAAATAACAACAGAAACTGCTGAGGAGGAAATATAATTGGCCTAGACAGATAAAAATCCGAATCATTTAAACAGAAGAACCTTCGGTGTATAAGGGAGACATATGCTTCAGTACAGAGGCAGAAGGAGAGAAGTAGAAATCTTCCCCACAAAGTCAAGGCAGAATGTCAGAGAAACGTGCTTATCTGTTTATATTTACAGGCAATTTGCCCTCTCGTTCCCGCTGTACTTCGGATGTACTTTGGGGACAATTTTCATTGACTGGAATAAAATTTTGTTTCAGAAATGAAGGAGGGAAAAAAAAGTCAAGGAACAGAATATATTGAACTCAGAAATCACTGGTCATGTTCCGTCGGAATGAAGATAGAGTGTCGTGACATCACCTCCCCACGCGAAGCTTGGAACAACTTGGCAACCCACCACGAGAAGACGGCCGCTGGCCAGATAGTAAGGTCAGGGCGTTGGTGGTAGAGTCTCAAGGAAAGCATGACCTCCCCATAGTTCTCTCATCACACCAATCCCTCACTCATCCCTGCACAACTGAGGGATGACTCACCCTCTTCACTGATTCATTCCACTCCTTCTCTTTAAAATACACATGGCAGCCTCTTCAAAAAGCCCCAAGGCCAAAACCTTAAAAATATATGCATATGAAAAGGTTGAGTGAGTGCTCCTGGGTCTCTGTGGACTGATGCCAAGCAACTGTCATCGTTTCCCACCGAACACCCTTTCAGCCCACTCTCTTGATGTACATCTGTGGCCTGTTCCCACTGCATATGGCTGGAGACCAAAAAAAAAAAAAAAAAAAAAAAAAAAAATGCCTCCCTCCAAAATGGGCACAGTGGGGTTGGAGAACTGGCTTAGATGTTACACACTTGCCTGTGAAGCTTAAGGACCCCGGTTCGAGGCTCGATTCTCCAGGACCCACGTTAGCCAGGTGCACAAGGGAGCGCACGCGTCTGGAGTTCGTTTGCAGAGGCTGGAAGCCCTGGTGCGCCCATTCTCTCTCTCTCTATCAGCCTCTTTCTCTCTCTGTCTGTCGCTCTCAAATAAATAAATAAATAAAAGTAAACAAAAAAAAAAAGGGCACAATGGGCTTGGCAAAGCTTCAGCTGCTGTGTTCTCTCCTTGGTTTGTAGCTCTGGACCCCGTCGCCCTAACATACGGAGGCTGAACAAGGCCACATAGAGGCTCAGAAGGCTTCAGACGTAGGTTGCAACTAACTGGCTGACTACTTCATATGTGGCCCAAGCAGAGGATTATTTAAACATCAGAAACATGCAAAACCCTTCTCTCCCCTAGCCAGGTTCCCTGTAAACACGGCAACATTTCAACAGACCAGTCAGGAGTGTCTATTGTAAATGAAAAGGACTTCAGGGCCACAGAGCCCCGCAATCTCTCCCATGGGGCTTTTCCCAGCACTTCCAGCTATGACGTGTTCTGAGCACAGGCACCCTGCCCTTCCATGTGCCCGCTGGGGTCTCGGAGGCCAGGGCCACTCTGCCTCACCCACTCCAGAATGCTCTCATTGATCATACTCCCCCATTTCCTTTAACTTCTCTCAGCCAAATAGTATTGTGTCGGCACATCCCCTAAGACAAATTTCTGGAACACTAAAAGGAATGAAAAGAACAGAAGAGCATGGTCTCAGCAGAGTATAGTGATAGATGGAAAGAACGTAAAAAACGTACCATAAGTAATAGGATAAAACTGGAGTCATCGGGAAATTAAGCTGTGGAATGAGCACTTTCAGCAGGTGCCAGCAACACGTAAGTAAGAGAAATGATGGGTGAAGGAGGGCTGTGGGGGATGGGAGAGGGCTCCCTCAGAGCACGGGGTGGGGGATGGATCTTAGTAGCAGGTCCTGATTATCTTTGTACATCAGGCCCTTTCATCACCACAATCTTCCCATAGCCCTGAAAAATATATAAGATAGGGCTGGAGGGATGGCTTAGCAGTTAAGCACTTGCCTGTGAAGCCTAAGGACCCCGGTTCGAGGCTCAATTCCCCAGGACCCACGTTAGCCAGATGCACAAGGGGGCGCACGCGTCTGGAGTTCGTTTGCAATGGCTGGAGGCCCTGGCGTGCCCATTCTCTCCCTCTCTCTCTCTCTCTCTCTCTCTGTCACTCTCAACTAAATAAATTAAAATGATAAATATACATATATATAATAAAATATATTGGCTTACAGAGAAAAATAATTACAGTGATTTCTGCTATAATGCTTGCTTTGAAAATGTGACTTTTATTCCAATACAACTGGTATATGAGGGGACAGTTCAGACATAGCAGATTTCGTGTTTATTCATGCACCATTCTGTCACCTTCTGTAGGTGAATGACTAAAACTTCAGCCCCTGAACCTCGCTGCACGGGAATACAAGTAATGTGCAATGATGCCTCAGCCTTCTTGCAGCTCCTACAAAGCTGCCTGTGTTGTGAGGGGCACTCAGCCACAGCCGCCATTAGAACAGCTGAATCCTATGGCAAATAAGCCTACCACATTGTGACTCAGAAATCTGACACATTTCCACAAGCAATCTCCAAGTCTGTTCCAAATAGGAGGTATCACATGTATCCTAGTATTTATGTATTTCTTTTCTCTTTTTAAAATATTTTTATTTCTATTTATTTATTTGTTTGAAAGAGGCAGATTGAGAGAGAGAATGGGCATACCAGGGCCACCAGCCACTGGAAACAAACTCCAGATGCAGGCGCCATCTTGTGCATCTGGCTTACGTGGGTCCTGAGGAATTGAACCTGGGTCCTTTGGCTTTGAAGGCAAGCACCTTAACCACTAAACCATTTCTCCAGCCTGTATTTATGTCTTACTTAACTATCTAACATAGAGCCTTATATAACCATGCTCCCATTTTTATGAGATTCCTATCTTATTTATAGTGCATAGCAGTTAAGGCGCTTGCCTGTAAAGCCAAAGGACCCAGGTTTGATTCCCCCAGAACCCATGTAAGCCAAATGCACAAGGGGGCACATTCATCTGGAGTTTGTTTGCAGCTGCTAGAGGCCCTGACACACACCCATTCTCTCTCTTTCTCCATATATATATATATATATATATATATATATATATATATATATACACATATATATATGTACACACACATACATACATACATATATATATCTTTATTTCTGTCAAATAAATAAATTTAATATAAATATTAATATAAAATATTTTTTAAAGAACACTACACTTTCTATTGGACTGTTACAGGCAGGTACTGCCAATACTTAATGTAAGGTTCAGGAGTGAACAAGACCATGCACACCACACTCTGAGGCAAAGAAGAAAGCTTTTTTTCAGGAAAAGCACAGCTGCCAGGGCTGACTCACAAGACAGGAGCACAGCCAACCTGAGTTTTCAGGCCGTGGGTTTTACAGGCCTTTTTCAGTTGGGGGAAGGCGAGGAAGGAAAAAGAATTCATTTGTTAAGTTGAATAGAAAAGTTCCTTTAGGGAAGATCATTACGTTAACCATGTAAAATAGCTAGGGCATGACATCAGAACAGTGACCTGTTGACTTATGAGATAAAGGGGCAGGAAACCATGACCAGGGGCATTGTTAGGCAAGAGGGGATAATGACTGGGTGGTTTGTCGAGAAATGTGGATAATCCACTTTCCTATGCCTCTGTCACCATTCTGCTGACCATGGTGGCTCGATCTTGGGAGCCCACCCCAAGCTAACATTCGTGTGCTTTTTTTTTTCACTTATAATGATGATTGGAGAAAATCGTAAGTTTCAGTTAGACGACAGCAATAATAACAATTGGATATTTTTTTCCCTGTCCAGTTGCACCGATGTGCTCAATTAGGAAAGGAAGCTGGCATGGGCATAAGAGAAGCTAGTTTCCAGAAAGTGAAATGAGCAATGGCATGGTGTGAGTTATCTACTAGAAACCAATAATTCAGGATGTAGGACAGTGTCGGAAAGGAGAGGGAGAGGAAAAACAAATTAGGAAATACAGAACTGATCAATAACAAGTCTAAGTTAGATGCCCCACGATTTTTACCATCTTAAGGGCAGGATGCGTCCTTCGGTTGTGTAAATGTCCAGCCACTGTGCACTGGAAATGGCAAGCAGGCAAACCGGGCTGCCGTAAGTAGATCCACTGTCCCTTCCCAACGTGCCCCGGGCTGGACGTGTTCCCCTGAATTCCCGTGTGAGAAGCTTAATCTCCGACGCAGCAATGCTGAGAGACGGGACCTCAGTAGTGGATGCACGTCATGATTTATCCCAGAGCTGGGTCGGTTATCACAAGACGAGGCTGTTGTCAAAGCAGGTCCTCTCCGCTGTGCCGTTTCCAGTGCACAGGTGCCCGCTAGACCGCTGATTTTTCTGTCATGTTATGAGGCAGTATGAAGGCCTCTGCAACACATGATGTCTTTGGTCTTCCCTGGAGAGCGGCCTGAATGACCCTTTCTTCATAAATCACCCACCCTGGCATGATGTGCTAGCAAGAGACAGCAGACGCGAGACGATTTCAACGAGCTTCTGCAGTCCTGTTCAACGCGCTGTCAAGGACTGTCTGCATTTCTCTAGTGCGTGAAGGTTGTGATGGTTACGTTCTGTGGTCAACTTGATCTGCTTAGGAATCCACAGACATTCCTCTTGACTGGGTCTCTGAGGTTGCTTCCAGGAAGGATTAACGGAAGGAGGAAGCCTTGTGCAATGTGCAATGATGCCTCTCCTCCAGAGTGGGTGGCGCCCCTCGGAGAGGGGAAGAGGGGTTTTATCTAAAGAGGCTCTGGGGGCTGGAGAGATGGCTTAGCGGTTAAGCGCTTGCCTGTGAAGCCTAAGGACCCCGGTTCGAGGCTCGGTTCCCCAGGTCCCACGTTAGCCAGATGCACAAGGGGGCGCACGCGTGTGGAGTTCGTTTGCAGAGGCTGGAAGCCCATTCTCTCTCTCTCCCTCTCGCTCTCAAATAAATAAATAAAAATAAATAATTTAAAAAAAAAAAGAGGCTCTGGGACAAAAAGAATCCGTTCCTCCTCCCTGGCTGCCAGTGCTGCTTTCTGCCTTCCTATGTGGACTGGAGACCAGAGGCTCCCCGGGAAGCCTCCAGCCCTTCAGGGCCACATGGGGACTGCTGAGACACCCAGCCACGGGGCCTGAGCAGCCACCGGGCTCTCGGGCCTGCAGACTGCTATTGCTGGACCGCCATAAGCTAAGCCAATAAATTCCCCTTTAGTACAATTCATTCTATGGGTTCTGTTTCTCTAGAGAGCCCTGACAAATACAGATGTCTCAGCAAATTTTGTCTTCCTGAAGACTTGACTATGGACACATGTCCCGTACTTACCATGAAGAGACGATGTCTGAGGAGCCCCCTCAAGCCCCAGTGGGCTCATGGGGCCCTGTTGATAACTGCTTCTGATTTGATAAGAACACACCCTTGCTTGGCTCCTAACAGTGTCACCTAATAATTAGTGTCCTGACGTTTGAAGAGCTCGTGTATTATGATGTTCATCTTGCTAGGTTACAGGAGGTGTGAACAGACAATTATTATGAGTCATGTCACAGACCTCGGCCCAAGATCACCACAAGATCCTCACCGCCACAGGGTCATGTCTCTAAGCACCGAGGGTCCTGTGTCATCTCCTGTTCTGAGTCTGCATTGACTCCATCCGTGCGGCTTACCCCGGATTACGTCCTCCAGGTCCTATTTATAGTTATTGATTTCCATCACATTGCAAACACATTTCCTATTTAAGAGACACAAGCCCAGCACACCAGAACTACCTCAGAGCATTGCTGAGCCTGCCAGTTGAGCCACTGTGGTAGAACTCTGAAAGGAAGGCACCTGGTTCTTCAGCAAACAAGAAGGCCCTCCCCCTTCTCATGCACAGTCTTAGTAGGGGTCAGCGTCCAGCATGAAGTGGACTCAAGTTCAATTTGTGATTAGATAAGTTAAAGAGAGAATGAAGGAGCAAAGTAGAACATTGAGAAGGGATGGTCAGAATTGTCAATAAAGCCAGCTGTGTCTGTGAGCTGGCCATCGGGGGATTCTATCCTCCTACGTGACGGAGAGAAAAACATGCATGCTCTCTTGACAATTACTCTTTAAGGCTGGAGAGATCACTTAGCCGTTAAGGCACTTGCCTACGAAGCCTAAGAACCCATGTTGGACTCTCCAGATCCCACATAGGGCAGACACACAGAGGTGAGGCAAGTGCAAGGTCGCACATGCCCACTAGGTGGCAAAAGCGTCTGGAGTTCAATTGCAGTGGCTGAGGCCCTGGACCACCAACTCTTTTGCTCTCGCTCTCTCTTTCTCTCTCCTCTCCCTCTAAAATAAAATAAAAATTGTTAAAAGAAAAAAAAATGAGAGAATTACCTTTTAGAGGAATTCAGTCCCTGAAGAAAGCCCCCCTGAGTTCTTACACATATATCTCAAAGGTTAGAGAGGAAGGATTCAAAATGGCAAGCTTTCTTGAACAAATGCTGTAAGAGAGAGTGATGGGAGGCTTCTCCTGAGGCACTGATGAAGAGAGAATGCTTCCTTCTCCTGGAAGCTTTGAGCCTTCTCAGTTGGTACTTTAAGAAGGGCTATAAGACTATATATTTTCACTGATCATTATCATTTCCACGGTTTGTTTGGAGGAATTAGGATCACCCTAAGAATGCAGCCTTTAACCATTAGAAACTTTTGCTTGGTTTTTTAAGTCTTTCAATGAGGAGAGGGGGAGTGGACGCAGTCATTTATGTTGAGAATCTGTCGCTTTCCACAGGCTATGCCGAGGCCCAGTCCAAAGAAGGCTCAGGGCTGGAGACGTGGCTCAGTGGTTAAGACACTTGCCTACAAAGCCTAATAACCCGGGTTTGATTTCCTGGTACCCACGTAATCCCAGAAGCACAAGGTGGCACATGCATCTGGAGTTTGTCTGCAGTGGCGAAAAGCCCTGCTGGCATGCTTATTCTCTCTCTCTCTCTCTCAATATATATATGTGTGTATGTATGCATGTGTATATACATATAGTATATGTGTATATTATAATGTATTTTATATATATTTATTTATATATACTATATATTATATATGTGTGTATATAATATATGTTATATATATTTTATAATCTATGTATAAAATCTTCCTACATATCTCTTTCTCTATAAAATAAATAAATAAAATATTATTTTTAGAGAAGCCTGGCAGAGCTTTATCAGAAAGAGAAATTTTGTCAGCACCTAAAAGCCAAATGAGCGATGTGTAAATGACTAACTGCCAGTATCACTATGTCCACTTGTAAGCAATTTTCCCTTTAGCATCAACCAGCTTGGGAGCACAGGTAGACAGTTTGGGCTACCCCAGAAGAGCTAGTAATGCACCCAGTAGGTGACCTTGGAGGAGCTAGGAAAGGAAGGAAGACCCAAGACACTCAGACCGAACATCATATTTGTTTCTAAGGAACTGCCCAGCCAAACTTACTCTAAAACAGAAAGATAAGCCTCCTCTGCATTATAAACAATGGGCTGGCCCATTGTTCTGAAATAGTTTATTATTATTATTTTTTTTTTTACTTTTTTAGAGAGAGAAAGAGAGAGTGAGAATTGGTGCACCAGGGCCTCAGCCACTGCAATGGAACCCCAGACACTTGCGCCACCTAGTGGGCACATGGGAGCCTACACTTGCCTCACCTTTGTGCATCTGGCTTCCACGGGATCTGGAGAGTCGAACATGGGTCCTTAGGCTTCACAGGCAAGCGCCTTAACAACGAAGCCATCTCTCCAGCCCCAACTATATTCTTTTTTATTTTTATTTATTTATGTACAAGGAGAGAGAGAAAGAGAATGGGTCTCGTGCCACTGCAGATGAACTTCATGTGCATGTCATCTGCCACTTTGTACAAATGGCTTCATTTGGGGGTTGGGCGTTCAAACTTGGGCTGCCAGCCTTTGCCAGCAGGTGCCTTTAGCCATTTAGCCATCTCTCCAGCCCAGTTTGTTCATTTTTGTAAGAAAGTAAGGAGAACCTACTTGAAAATGTCTTTCTTTCCTTTGCAAAGCCTCTGTTGTAATAATCTCAAGATAAACGAAGGACAGCCCTTTTAATTTCTACCAATGTGGATCCAGCACGTATTTAACTATGAATATGTCCTAAAGCATGGTTACTCTGGAAAAAAGAAGAAGAAGAAGAAACAGCATGCATTAAACTGTGTTAATCAGGATAAGTTCATTGTCTTAAAGGTGGAACTCTACAATATGGAACATCATTTCCCTAAAATGCTTTTTCACCCATTTCAGAATGCCTACAGCTTCCCATCTTGCACTGCTCGGCAAACACAGCAGATAGGATTTCAATATTGGTTTAAAAACTGGAACGCTGAGAACCTTGGTTTTCAGAGCAGCCTTGAACATATTCATGAACAGACAATTGAAGTTCTTTTTTTTTTTTTTGCATGCAAAAAAAAAAAAAAAGACTCCTCATTCTCCTTAATGTTGCCTCCAAGTATCTTCACTGGCTGCTGATCCACAACCTCTCCCTGTGCTCTCACGGTCTTGCTCTGCTTCTATGACTGCCAACTTCACACTTCACCTCAACCTTAACAGTTCCAACCATGGCCATGCCAGCCAATGTAACACTGCCAGGCAAAATGCAGGATGCCCAGCTAAGCTTCCTTCCATAAAAGTAATGAACAATGTGTTATATCCTAGCAACTCTACTCCTCAGCAAAAGTCTCTTATCCAGGCTGGAGAAATGGCTTAGTGGTTCAGGCGCTTGCCTACAAAGCCTAAGGACCCAGGTTCGATTCCCCAGGACCCACGTGAGCCAGATACACGAGACGAAGCAAGTTCATAAGGTCACACAGGAACACAAGGTGGCACACGTGTCTAGAGTTTGACTGCACTGGCTAGAGACCCTGGCATGACTGTTCTCTCTCTCTCTCTCTCTCTCTCTCTCTCTCTCTCTCTCTCTCTCTCTCAAAAGAAAAAAGAAAAAAATCTAATATACAATCTTTATCTCCTTCCAGGCAAATAAAACATTGTTCCAGAAAGTTGTGCAACTATGCCAACTGCTTAAGCAATAAACGAAGAGATTTGGTTTCCAGGCGGCGGAGGTCTGTTGGCTACAAAGAATGCACGGAGACTGGAAGGGTCGGAGTCAGTGTGCTCCGTATCAGGATCATGTGCAGCTGCCAGAACTGCAGAACCAGGCTGGAGAGATGGCTTTAGTGGTTAAGGCGCTTGCTTGTGAAGCCTACGGTTCCATTTCTCCAGTACTCAGGGAAGCCAGATGCACAAGGTGGTGCATGGATCTGTAGTTGGTTTGCAGGGGCTGGAGATCCTCCTGTGCCAATTCTCTCCTCTCTCTCTCTCTCTCTCTCTCCCTCTCAAATAAATAAGACATAAAATGCAGGGCTGGAGAGATGGCTTAGCAGTTAAGCGCTTGCCTGTGAAGCCTAAGGACCCCAGTTCGAGGCTCGATTCCCCAGTGCCCACGTTAGCCAGATGCACAAGGAGGCGCACACATCTGGAGTTCGTTTGCAGTGGCTGGAGGCCCTGGCATGCCCATTCTGTCTATATATTTCTGCCTCTTTATTTCTTTGTATGTCGCTCTCAAATAAATAAGTAAAAATAAACAAAAAAACATAAAATGTAGTTTTTTAAAAAAAACAGAGAACATACAGCAAAATGTGATTTTATTTTAGCACCTAAATAAATCGTGACTTTTATGTGAAAATGTATATTTATCAATATAACAGGGACCTTGCACATTTCAGGTATCATTTTATTAATCCTTTGGTATTATGAGAGTAATAGTTATTCTGAGTCTTTGATTCTCCTGCAGCCTGAACCCAATAACCCCAATACAATAGCACTCCCTTTCACTCATCAAACAAGCATCTACTATTAACTGAACCTGGACACGCAGTGTTGAAACCTAGTCCCTACAAAATGTGATCACTCACTGACTCATGGGCAAAAATACATGGGCTTCTTTTATTTATAGATAGATAAAGAGAGAGAGAATGATCAGTGAAAAATGTACAAAAGAGCCGGGCGTGGTGGCACACACCTTTAATCCCAGCACTCGAGAGGCAGAGGTAGGAGCATCGCAGTGAGTTCGAGGCCACCCTGAGACTACATAGTGAATTCCAGGTCAGCCTGGCTAGAGTGAGACCCTACCTAGAAAAACCAAAAAGAAAAAAAAAAAGAAGAAGAAGAAGTACAAAAGATAATCACCAGATACACTAAACAGTAACAGGAATAGAATGTACTACCCTCTCTTCAATACAACTCCTGGAAAGTTCAAAATGCCTGCATTCCACCTTCAAGGAAGGGAGTTGTCCAAGAAGGAAGGAAGGAAGGAAGGAAGGGAGGGAGGGAGGGAGGGAGGGAGGGAGGGAGGGAGGGAGGGAGGGAGGGAGGGAGGAAAGAGAGAGAGAGAAAGAAAATGAGGACTCGGGAAAAGGAGATCTGCTGAGCAGGTGTGCTGCGCAAATACTGAAGACACCTGCCATCCGGGTGTTGGCAGAACACTTGCTACTTGAACCTGAACTCAACCTTGGCTAGAACAGAAAAGATCCAGTCTTCTGGAAGGTTATGTAGGCTCATGGTCTCAGTGGGGAGTTACAGAACCATTACAGAGGTGAGCCCATTTCCAGGGACCTCAGGATTCCAGAGAGGAAAAAAAAAATCCCAACAGCAAACATCACAGTTAAGACACTGCTGTGACCACCCTCTGAAGCCCACTGGATACCACCACTGATCCCAAAGTCAATTCTAGCAGCTGCTTGAGCTGTAGCCCACTTGTAACAGATGCAAAAGCCCAGCCCGAGTCACATGACCTGAATCACTGAGACCCTGGGTAGGGGCAACTACAAGAACATGCACAGAGGGCTGGAGAGATGGCTCAGCGGTTAAGGCGCATTCTTGCAAAGCCCAAGGACCCAGGTTTGATTCCCCAGAATCCTCGTTAGCCAAATGCACAAAGGGGCGCATGCATCTGGAGTTCGTTTGTGGTGGCTGGTGGTCCTGGCACTCCTATTCAAAAAAAGAAAAAAGGGTGAGACTGAAGAGATGGCTTGTGGTTAAGGCTCATGCTTGCAAACCCAAAAAACCCAGGTTCGATTTTCCAGGACCCATGTTAGCCAGATGCACAAGGGGGCGCATGCATCTGGAGTTCATTTGCAGTGGATGGAGGATCTGGCATGTCCATTCTCTCCCTCTCTCTCTCTGCCTCTTTCTTTCTCTCTCTCTCTCATTCTCTCTCTCTCTTAAATAAATCATTTTTTTTTAAAAAAAAGGGGGGGGCATGCAAAGAGATAAAAACAGTCTCTATCCAAGGTTTCCCCTGGAAGGTAACTGGCCAAAGTCATGCCAGCGCTCCTGAATTGCCAACCTACCAAACCACGCACAGCCTCTCACAGCACGCTGTCTAGAACCTTCGTAGCTTTGGCATGCCTGCCTCTTCGTATTTACCCACCAATCCCTCCAACTAGGAAAGACAGTGAAACCTCGCATCGCTCATGCTTATTCACGGGGATGTCACATTTCCCACTGAGCGGCATGACACTCTTTCCGAGTCTCTGCCTTGCTCTTCCAGCTGGGCACGTGCCTTTGGAAGGCAGGTATTCTGGGATGGTGGCGACGCATCTATCTGTACCCCCCCCCTTTGTGCTCAGCCCAGCGCCTTCCCAGAATGAGCGCATGTCTGCGCTTCACGGACACGTCCACAGGCAACTCAGCGTGGGCGGCTGGACAGGCGCCACCTCTATTTGGCAGGATCCAATCTTGTTCAAATCAGACCTTTTTTTTTTTTTTGTTTAATTTCAGCTCACTGGGGGGGGGGGGGGGCTGCCCTCAAGGGTCCTGCCTTGAACCAAACCACAGTAAGACAGATTAGAAACCAGCCCGAGCCACCAAAGATTATATCGATGTGTGTGTGTGCGTGCGTGTGTGTGTGTGTGTTTGTGTGTGTAGTTTTGGAACTGCCCAAGAACTGGATGGAAGCCTTCCCGAGGCTGCCAGCAAGCTCTCTGAAGAAAGCTAGACAGGGATTCAGACCTACACCGTGATGTTCAGGGAATCCCTGACTTCAGAGCTTTCTGACATTGCATCAGCTACGCAAAAGAATGAGCCTGCGGATTATCAGACCTTAGACAAGGGAAATAAAAGGACCCTTAGAGCATCCTATTATTTTATTTTCTCTAATCTTGAGGAAAGAAACAATGTGTCACTTGGCTCAGAGAGAAAAGGGCGTTATATCAGTAGAGTGGGGAGCCTTCCCCACCCCGTTTGAGAGTAGAAATATTTAATGAGGTTGTAATGGAAATTTTATCTCGAGACTCAGATGGTACCCTGGCACAATAGCTTCTCCTCTCACCAATCTCTCACGAGCGCAGCGCGACACCTTAATCATCCTCCTTTTCCGGGTAATCACAATAGCGCTTTTTTTTCCCCCAAGATGAAGTTATTGGAGAGTAATAGAATGGAACATACTCCGTTATGCCCCTTCACAAAGAAGTTACAGAATTTTTAATAAGCAGGAATCACAAAAAAAAAAATCCCATTTGCAACCAAGTTCAAGATTCAGCCAGAGTTTCTGATTAAGGTGGCTCTTAAAGTGGAATTGTATAAATATTCCAGGTAAAGAGCATGAGAAGAAGTTAGAAAGTTCACAGGAGAGTGAGAATAATCCAGTGACAAAGAGAAATAATAATAATAATAAGGATTTCCATGAACACTGACCTCAGAAAAGGGCATAAATACCAGCCTTTGTTCTTTTGTATGTAATAGAAAGGAAAAAAAAAAAAGGCTATGTTCCCAACGCTACATTTTTATGAGCTTTTTCTTCTGAACTGCTGTCATCACCCAGTTCATAAGTAAATAGAGAGAATTCTCTAGAGCCCCGCTCCATTTTCACAGTACACCAAGAAGAAAGAACAGGGCTGGGCAAAAGATGGCAGACTCGAAACCAAAGGGAAGGCAATTCCCATCTTGTTATGACTGGCCATCAAGTGAGTCAGCGCAAAACCCTGTGACTGTTGTTGATGGAAAACAACAGGCGCTTTCTGCTGAACTGCTGTGGACACTTCAAAAAGAAAAAGGAAAAAAAGAAAAACCCTGAGAACCGTTAAAACTCTAGAGCTGCAAAGGCCGCTGACGCCCTATTGCGTTGCAGGAGTGAACCGGGGTTTCCTGTATCCGAGCCCTGCCCGCCTCCTGGGGCGCGCCTGGTTGCCAGCCACACTTGCAGTGCCCATGGCCATTCGCTTTCCTGGACGTCACCCCAAGAGGACTGAAGGACACTGTGGGCAGGACCTGAGAGCAGGTTGCAGTGGTCACTTTGTGCCAACGCTGAAGAGGAATCAGGAGACCTAAGACGACCACTGTCCTCTGCACTAAGAGGTCCACGCCCTCGTCTCTCCTTCCAAGCCCCCCATCTCCACCGTGATTACCGCCTCAGGAACCCCTACATATGTGAGTCAAGTACGGTAACCAGGGCCAAAATTCCTGAAAGACACTTAGAAAAACTAAGCCCACATGAATTTAAAGATGCACACAGTATGTCTGTCCTCGCTGCCTTGTCAAGTTTTTAAAGCACACAGTAGGATCCCAAGACCCTTATGTAAAATTCACGGAGCATTTACTAAGCAATTCTTCTCTCTCCTCTGTCTGCTTTGTGGTTTAACCGCTGCAATGAAGTGCCAACATTGCAGTATGATGTTTTAGAGTGTGAGCTCTGAGTATAGCGGCAAGAGGAAGCTTTATGACCTCTGAGCTTCTTAAACTTTCACATGTGACGCCTGTCTCAGAAAGTTAAGTTCCCACATCTCATTACATGAGAGAATGAGCCCAAGATGCTGAGACCCTTTACTGATCATGAACCAAGCACCCCCCAAAAACCTGATCTATCATTATCTTTTATTCTAATTGATTGTAGGCCCGGTCTTAATAGGAAAGACACATTGTCACAACCAGATGACCCTTAACTCTGCAAGCAATAGAATATTCTTTGTGAGAGTAAGAATGATTAGAAAACCTAACACTGTTTTAAAACTAGAAAATATGTTTTTGTTTGTTTGTTTGTTTTTTCCCTGCTGCTAAAGTTCTCTCTAGAGGGAAAACGCCAAGGACAAAATAATAAACAATGTGTTCTCGAAGGTGAGCCTGTCAAGGCAGCATTTTGACAAACCTTTCAGACTTTTCTAGATGGGACTGCTAATTTCATGTCTATGCTTCAAAAAAGGCCACTTAGGATCCTTCCTGATAATTACGGCGCATGGCTGTTTCTACTAAATTCATCCCAGACCCACCTCTTGCCTTCTTGATCTGAATCACACAGGGTGATGTGGACTCCTCTGAGAGCTGGCTTGTGACTGGCTCCACCATGGCAGGGTAGGGCATAGAAAAGCCAAGCTGTCTTATCCTGCTTGTTCCTCAAGCAGTCTTCAGACACCACGGGGATTTGCTCCATGTCTTGTTCATTTCGACCATAATTCCAGCTTTCTCGAAGTAACCGGAGACCCTTTATGTACAATTATCTCCAACACATAGTCCCTCCAAATTAGAGTTAGTTGATGCTTCTTGCTGTTGAAAATACCTGTTCAGTGATTGTTGTTCAGTGATTCTATTTGGCTTCTCAAATCTTCCTTCAACTGATCAAGCAATTAAATTCGCATTGGTTCAAGGACTCACAATGGGAGCTGGAGAGATGAACTTAGCCGTTCAGGTGCTTGCCTGGAAAGCCTAAGGACCTGGGTTCGATTCCCAAGTACCCACGTAATGGCACATGCTTCTGAAGTTTGTTTGCAGTAGCTACAGGTCCTGGCACACCCATTCTCTCTGTCTCTCTCTATCTCTTGCTCTCCAATACATAAATAATACAAATATGTATAATGAGTTTTCTTTCAGGGTGCAATTATTCCTTGCCTTTTGTCAGATGAGAAAACTGAGAAACAGTTTGTTCAACACCGCATAGTTATAAGGGCTAGAAAGATGGCTTAGTGGTTAAGCACTTGCCTGTGAAGCATAAGGACCTCGGTTCAAGGCTCGATTCCCCAGGACCCACATCAACCAGATGCACAAGGGGGCGTACGTGTGTGGAGTTCGTTTGCAGTGGCTGGAGGCCCTGGCGCGCCCATTCACTCCCCCCCCCCTGCCTCTTTCTCTGTCTATAGCTCTCAAATAAATAAATAAACACTGCATAGTTATAATACATACATAACAAATATAGACCCAGTGATTCTGACGCCACGGCTCTTCAGCACCACATCATATTGTCTCTCCTTCATGGGGCATATGAAAGTGTAAAGACTAGAAATTTAGAAAAGAACTTCCGGGGCTGGAGAACATGGCTTAGTGGTTAAGGCATTTGCCTGCAAAGCCAAAGGACTCCAGTTCGATTCCCCAGGACCCATATAAGCCAGATGCACAAGGTGGCGCATGCATCTGGAGTTTGTTTGCAGTGGCTGGAGGCCCTGGAGTGCCCATTCTCTCTCCCTCATTCTCTCTCTAACCCCCCTCTCTCATCTAACTAAATAAAATATGTAAACAATAAAATTAAAAAGACCTTTTATCTGTCACCTATTTTGTGAACTACAACTCCTTACGTATCCCCTACCACACTATCAATCTTTCCCCAGAAGACACTGGCCAAGTGTTTTCTCTGCACTGTGAGATTTGCAAGCACATCCAAATTGACGCCACAGTAATGACAGAGTTCTCAGTTCGCTTTAGTTCTTGATTTTCTCCAAGCACCTTAAACTTACTACAGCAACTTTGAAAATATCATGAGCTTCCTCAGAGTGACAGCGTGCATCAATGGTATATGGGGGAGGGTATTTATATGACCGCACTAAAAAACTCAGAGGCCCTTCTGATTCTCCACTAATTACAAACTAACCTAAGATATATATGTGTGTGTGTGTGTGTGTGTGTGTGTGTGTGTGTGTGTGTGTATATGTATATATATATATATATATGTATGTGTATATATATGTATGTGTATGTATGTATATAATTTCGCTCTAGCTCAAGCTGTCCTGGAATTCACTATGTAGTCTCAGGGTGGCCCCGAACTCTTGGAGATCCTCCTACCTCTGCCTCCCAAGTGCTGGGATCAAAGGTGTGCGCCACCACACCCAGCCAAGATATTTTTCTTGCATTGACACCTGAGTGGAACAATCTTTTCAACTACCTCCATCTTATAATAAAAGAAGGGCAGGAAGTAAACACAGAGCTGAACAAATGTAACGCACATGGGGATTTGCTCGATTCTAATTGATCTAACATCGACCCCGGTTTTATCTAACAGAGGAGCCATTTATCAAGTAAAAAGAAATTGTCAGTGTATTTTATAGTTAACTGTGAATGAAACAGACATAATTACAACCAAAGTTTTTAAATTTAATTTTTATTTATTTGCTGGAGAGAGAGAAAGAGGCAGATAGAGAGAGAGAAAAAAAAAGTAGAGAGAGAGAGAGAGAGAGAATGGGCATGCCAGGACCTTCAATCATTGCAAACGCACTAGATGCATGTGCCATCTTGTGCATCTGGCTTACATCCATCCTGAGGAATCAAGCCTAGTATCTTTGGTTTCGCAGGCAAGCACCTTAACCACTAAGCAATCTCTGCAACCCAATTAAAATCAAACTTTGACACCATCTATGCACTGTACTAACTTGCCAAGGTTTAAGATAATTTCTATTGACTTTCTATTATGAAGATGATATAGGAAAGCTATGAAAATGATGAACACTGTAATGAAGAAAATGACAATAATCATTGAAATTCTAGTGATATCCTCTAGGCATACTTTTTTTTTCTTTGTCATTATTTTTACCTAGTTGACTATCTGCAGTTTGATGCCTTGCTATCTTTTTGTACAAAGTAGCATTATATTATATTTTATTATATAAATGCTTTAAACTATTTAAACTTGTTAAATAGTTACATAAATCCACAACAAATGGGCATCCAATAAGTTTATCTTATGCCTTTTTTTAAGCATTATGCCATATTCAACTTCTGTACTGTTAAGTAGTATTTTCAGATTTTCCCCCTACAATAGATTTCTAAAATAGGGTCCATTTCTAAAAGGACAATTACTGAGGCAAGGGAGTAAATATGTTCAAATGCTTGAGACGTATTACCAAATTGTTCCTATTTAAATTTCCATTCAAATGATAAAATCACTGAAATACTTCTAAAACATATTATTCATAGGCTCTTAAACATTTTTTTCAAAAAAACAAGTCATGCTTCTATTCACTGAATAAAATACAAAGCTATCCACTCAATTAAGAACTTCAAATTTATGACTATTGTTTTCTTCTGATCCTCAGTTTCTTTCAGTCTGTAAGATCGTACCAGGAGAAAGAAATGGATAATACATATGCAACATGTATCCTTCTGTAACAATTTGAAACACATTTTGAATTTGCTAGGATGCATTTTCTCATCTTCATAAATATCGTGGTAATGCCTACCCCCCTTTTTTGCATTATTTGTCTTATTCCTGCTGCCCTTTCTAAGGAAAAATGAACTAACATGTCTCCTTGGTGCTGAGTGCTTCTGAAAGTGAAGGGAAGATGTGCGTCCCATTGATAACACCTTAACACACGTTGAAGAAAGTAATCTGTTGACATTCAGACAGCAATAGGCAAAAGGGAAAGCTACAATTTTCTTTCTATATCTATCCTGCAGACTTTTAGAAAAGTATTCATATACTGGTCTCTGATATCTCAAATTACCATTATTCACTGCCTCTTATCAAAATGACAGGAAAATGCGTTCAATCCATTTCCCCTGGTTTTGCAAATTGCCACCCTAATATTCATGGCTGTGCCCAATCCACTGGGCAGTCGCTACGACTCATGGTGGGACATTAAGTGTCACTTGGGAATCTGCATGCATATCATGCGGCCCTAGCTCTGCTACTAACTGTGGCACCTAAGCCACATCCAGCATCTCAGGGTCTCAGTTTTTATGTCTATAAGTTAGATATAAGGAAAGGACGGCATTGTAAGCTCTCAAACTCCATGATTTTGAGTCCATAGTCAATCACTGGCTTGAAAATATTTTTGAAGTATTTTATTCATTTATTTGCAAGCAGAGAGAGAGAGAAAGAGAGAGGGAGGGAGAGGGAAAGGGTGTGCCACGGCATATGGCCACTGAAAACAAACTCCAGATGCATGCACCGCTTTGTGCATCTGGCCTTACGTGGGTACTAGGGAGTCGAACCCGGGTCGTTAAGCATGGCAGGCAAGTGCCTTAACCGCTCAGTCTTCTCCCCAGCCCCACCACTGTCTTTTTAATGGTTCCTGAGCGTCTTTCCCACTTCTCCACATCCTAGTTTCCCTCATCAATAGCAATTTTGACATAATGCACAGCACTTATGTAAAGCACTAATTCACTACACACAGACTTCTCTTCGCACTATTTCTAACACTGTCCCGAAACAATGAACTAGAGAGAAGAGGTCCCTGCTTCCACAGAGCTGACCCAAATAGTAAACAAGCAAGGGCATAATCCAGTAAGATGATACCAGACAGACAAGACGGGATGATGAGACAGAGGGACTGAGTGATGGCTCCGTGTGCTGCTTTCCGTACCGTCATCAGAAGTGGCTGTTATGAAGGGAACACTCGATCAGGGAATTAAATAGTGCAAAAAAGGGGCCCACATCCAGGGCATTCAGCCTTGAAAATGGTTCATGAAGAGGCCATAGGCAGGGACAGGCTTGATTAGTTCAGAAACGGAGAGAAAATCAGTGTGGCTGGAAGTTAATGAAGAAGAGAAGGAACAGATTAGAGAAAACCCACAGGAGCAGCCAGGTCAGATGGACATTTGTGGGAAACGAAGGAGCTGTACTTTTGACCTCAGAGCCATCAAAAGCTATGGAAGGGCTGGAGAGATGGCTTAGTGGTTAAGATGCTTGCCTGCGATGCCTAAGGGCCCATGTTCATCTCTCCAGATCCTATGGAAGCCAGATGCACAAAGATGAGGCAAGCACAATGTCGTACATGCCCACTAAGTGGCGCAAGCGTCTGGCGCTGAACTTGAGTGGCTGAGACCCTGGTATGCCAATTCTCTCTCTCTCTCCCTCTTTAAAAAAAAAAAGCTAAGGAAACTTTTAAGCACAGAACTGACATGATCTGACATTATGGAGAGCACTGCTTATTAAATGATGTGTCATATCACTGAATGTAAGGGTTGCATACAATTTGGCAAGAATAGAGTTTCACATTGAGATTCCATCTAACTCCTGTCAGATTGGCCACCATCATGAAAACAAAGGATCATAAATGTTGGTGGGGATGTGGAAAAAGAAGAACCCTTCTACACTGCTGGTGGGAATGCAATCTGGTCCAGCCATTGTGGAAAACAGTGTGGAGGTTCCTAAAACAGCTAGAGATTGATCTACCATATGACCCAGCTATAGCACTCCTAGGCATATATCCGAAGGAATCATCTCATTGCCTTAGAAGTACGTGCTCAACCATGTTTATTGCTGCTCAATTTATAATAGCTGGGAAATAGAACCAGCCTAGATGTCCCTCAACTGATGAGTGGATAATGAAGATGTGGCACATTTATACAATGGAGTTCTACTCAGCGGTAAAGAAAAATGAAGTTATGAAATTTGCAGAAAAATGGATGGACCAGGAAAGGATTATACTAAGTGAGGTAACCCAGGCCCAGAAAGCCAAGCGCCACATGTTCTCTCTCATATGTGGATCCTAGCTACAGATGACTGGGCTTCTGCTTGACAATGAAAATACTTAGTAGCAGAGGCCAGTAAGTTAAAAAGGAGACATAAAGGGAAGAGAAAGAAAGGGAGGAGGGTACTTAATAGGTTGATATTGTATATATGTAAGTACAATGATTGTTATGGGGAGATAATATGATGGAGAATGGAATTTCAAAGGAGAAAGTGGGGGGGAGGGAGGGAATTAACATGGGATTTTTTTATAATCATGGAAAATGCTAATAAAAATTTAAAAATAATAATAATAATTAAATTTTACATCTAGCACTCAGATCTTGATTTCTAAAAAAAAAAAAAAAAGGAATAGAAAGTTTCAGAATATGCAACCAATGAAAATTAATTCAGAATCTAATACAAGGTGACTTTGAGTTGTTTCTGGCGGGGCTCACCTGTGTGGTACCTTCAATGAAGTCCTGGATCCAAACACACATGTGTACTTCACACTGTGAAAGATGTCAGGCCATATGATACCAAGGGACACACTGTCTGATGTACCTTATATTGTATATGATGAATCCCAAAGCTTTTACTGTGCATCCAAAAGTTTTGCTCCTATAGAAAAGTATGGTTTAATTATGGGAGAGACTTTTAACATATTTCTACTGGCACATCTCAGCATGTAAGTATCAAATTAGCATATCATTGAACTGTAGTACGTTGAAAATATTTGACCTTTAAAATGCTGCTCAAATTGCTGACTGGAATGCTATGGAAATTGTTAAGTGAATTTTAGCTTGGGATTATGATAGAATTCCCAACAATTTCTCAAATGACCCTAAGTGGTCTTTTGCCATGTTGGTGCTATGCATTTATGCAAAGTGGTGTTCTCAGATTTGATGGCTATTAAATCAAAATACTGATAAACTCTGGAAAGCATTAAAGATGCTGAAACCATGCAGTATCACATATCTATCCAAGGGCTGGAGGGATGGCTTAGCAGTTAAGCTGATTGCCTACAAAACCAAAGGATCCAGGTTCAATTTCCCGGGACCCATGTAAGCCAGATGCACAAGGTGGTGCATGTGTCTGGAGTTATTTACAGTGGCTGGAGGCTGTGGCACGCCTATTCTCTCTCTCTATCTCTCTCTCTCTCTCCCCCTCCCTTTTTCTGTCAAATAAATAAATAAGTAAAAATAAAGTATATTTTTTAAAATCTCCATCCAAGGTTAATTGCATATGTAAAAGTAAACAGGCTCCTCCAGCTCATTGGTAAATACATTAGTTTCCATCTTTAGTAAGTGATGAAACTGTACGTATACCAAAAGATGTTTTAAATCACATTGCTTTAGGATGTGTTATCAATGAACATTTTATTTGTACGAATATCTTATATTTATCTTCTATTCTTGCATATTCATAGCTGTGTAAAAGATCTCTCAGATGAAAGTGGTTGCAGCAGGCCAATGTGTCAGAAGCTCTGGTGCCGAGCACGAATCCTCTGCTTTATTTCCCGCTGTGTGGGAGGGTCTTCTGTTTGCTGGGGGCTTGGAGCACCATCAGAGCTCGTTCCTTCCTGGCAGCTGCAGCTCACCACCAAGGACCCGGGACTTAAGCCTGCACCAGAGGGTCAACTGCAGAAGGCATCCTGAGCTAAGCCAGCACATCTGTGCGGGGCCTCGAACCTGCAAAGTGCGGACTATGCGAAGCCACCCCCGCCCCCTCCCCTGATCTGTCGGTGCTCTAGAGAGGGAATTCTCACCCCTCACCAGCATAACGCTGCTTTCCAACATTGAAGACCTTCTTTAACACCCGTCACACGAGTGGATGAGGAGCTATGTTTTCCCTAGTTACTCTGCTGTTGCTGAAGAAATTCACAGACCCACAGAACCCATGGCGCCAATTCTGCTCTGCTCAGACAATGTAGACCCGAGGGAAGAAGATACAAAAGGCATTTCCAAGTCAAGTGGAAAGGGACGAAGCCAGGGCGACTTAAGACTTCCAACTCAGAAGCCAGGTGTGGTGGCACACAGCTTTCATCCCAGCACTCACTCGGGAGGCAGAGGTAGAAGGACTGCCATGAGTTCGAGACCACCCTGAGATTACATAGTAAACTCTAGGTCAGCTTGGGCTAGAGTGAGACCGTATGTCAAAAAATAAAAATAAAAAAAGGCTGGAGGGATGGCTTAGCACCTTAATGGTGCTTGCCTACAAAGCCAAAGGACCCAGGTACGATTCCTCAGGACCCATATTAGCCAGATGTACAAACATCTGGAGTTTGTTTGTAACTCTATTTCACTATTTCTCTCTCCCTCTTTCTCTCTGTCAACTACATGAATAAAAATAAAATAAATAAATTTTTAAAAGAAGACTTCCAACATGGTACACTGAACCTGGCACTCCATCCGCAGATGTTTTCCATAGTTTGAGGCATAATCATAATCACCCTAAGAGATTAAAAGCTTAAAGCTAGGCTGCAGAGATGGCTTAGCGGTTAAGGCGCTTGCTTGAGAAGCCTAAGTACCCAGGTTCAATTCTCCAAGCCCCACGAAAGACAGATAGATGCACAAGGTGGCACATGCATCTGGAGTTCATTTGCAGTGGGAGGCCCTGGTGAGCCCATCCCCCCCCCCCTCGCTGTATGAACTAACAATAAATATTTTTTTTTAAATCTGCAGTTGGATTAAAAGCCAGAAGTTAAGGGTGTTTGGTTGCAAACCGTGACTGCCTAGGGCCGGTTCCCCATTATCCACGTGCAGCCCTAGATGGACAAAGTGGCACATGCACCTGGAGTTTGTTTGCCACGGCAAGAGCCCCTGACACACCCATACCTGCTCTCTCCATCTGTCTCCCCCTCTCTGTGTCTATTTCTCTCTCAAGTAAATAAATAAAAACATTTTTAAGAAGTCTGCCTGTCAAATCAAATGACTGAGACTCGGACTACTGGTCTACCTAATATGCTAAGCTAGAGACCCTCTTACCCTTCAAGGTATACAGCATGCACTCAAGTTTACTCTCATTTGACTTGTCTCAGTAATTTCTTTTTTTTTTAATAATTTTTAAAAATATCTTATTTTTTTTTATTTATTTCAGAGAGGGAAAGAGGCAGAAAGAGCACAGGCGGGAAGGAGGAATGAGCATGCCAGGGCTGCAAACTCCAGATACCTGCGCCCTCTTGTGCATCTGGCTTACGTGGGTCCTGGGGAATTGAACTGAGGTCCTTTGGCTTTGCAGGAAAGTGCCTTAAGTGCTAAGCCATCCCTCCAGCCCTTGGTAACTTCTGAACCCAGAAAAAAAAATGGTTGTCCCTTGGCCATAGGCAAAAAAGAAAACACCCACACGTATGTGGCAGGTTACTTCCACATCTACCCTTTAGCCAGAAAGGAAAGGGCTCCCAGGCGCTGGGAGCAGAGGTGTGCACCACCACGCCCTGCTCCTCTAACAATTCATTTTTTACTAAAAAAGAATCTCAAGTGTAGAAATAGTCTATGAGTAATAGTCTGCTGAGCAGTAGTCTCAGCAGCAAAAAGAAACTTTGTGAAGCAGCTCGAGTGAAAAAAAAATGACGCATTGTTGATGGAATATTGAGCTGCACATTAGAGACAGAAATTCTTATGAAATCATGTTAAGTCCAATTTCTCAAAAATTCAATTTCCAATATGATGACCTTTGGTGCGTCTCTGCAGTATTTATTTTCTTCCTTCAGCTCATCTCTATATTACAAGAATTCTTCAAAAAATACATATTACTTTTATAGTCAGATACATACTTTAAAAGACAAAATATATATATGAGTTGTACTACAGTTTGGGTGATAATGTCTCCCAAAGGCCCATGTGTTAAAGGGTTGGTGCCCAGAGGGATGCTAGTGAGACGGGGTAGAACTTTTGGAAGGGCAGACTACTGGAAGGTCTTGGATCACCGGGGCTGTGCCCTCAAAGATTACGGGACCTCAGCCCCTCTCTCTGTATCTTCCTGGCCATCAGCTGAGCAGTTTCACCCCAGAATGCTCTCCTACCGTCGTACCGTGACTTATCATAGGCCCAATGCCAGGAGACCAGTTATAGACCAGGATCTTGACAACAGTGAGCCAAGAAAAACATCTTTCTCTTTAGAAATTGATTACCTTGGGTACTCATTTATAGTGAAGGAAATGTGGCCCAATGCTAACAGAAGGTACAGATCCTAAGCCGGGCGTGGTGGTGTGCACTTCTATCGCAGAAATCAAGAGGCTGAGACAAGAGGATCAAAGAATTTAGAGGCCAGCCTGGACTACATAGTGAGCTTATCTATTTGTCCATCCATTTATCATCTTTTTATCATCTTTCAATCTGCCATCAATATACCCATCTATCATCCATCTACATATCTATCTATCTAACTATCATCTATCTATCTATTTGTCTAGCTAATCTACCTCCTAAGCTTAATGTTCTAATATTAGTCAGGGAATAGAAAGAATTCTATAATCAAGTATTCTCTGCAAACAAAATCTATTCCAATTGGCTCAGATTAAAATTAGAAACCAACGGGCTGGAAAGATGGCTTAGCAGTTAAGGTGTTTGCCTGCAAAGCCAAAGGACCTAGGTTCGATTGCCCAGGACCCACATAAGCCAAATGCATAAGGGGGCACATGTGTCTGGAGTTCGTCGGCAGCAGCTGAAGGTCCTAGGGCACTCATTCTCTCTCTCTCTCTCTTTCCTCCCTCTCCGTATCTACTTCTTTCGCTGTCTCCCTCAAATAAGCAAAACAAATAAAAATTTAAAAAATTAGAAACCATTAGGAAATGTATGCTAATGGCTGTAATGCCCATACAAGTGGTGTTTCGTAGAAACAAAACTATCTTTAGGACAACGCTTTCACAAAATGTACATGAAGCCCAATACTACAAAGTCAATTTCAAATCAAATACAGAGGCAAAGGTATAAAGTCGAACAGAACCTTATGGGAAAATGTTGAATTAATTAGAAGCTAGCTGCGGTAGACGCTAGCGGTAACATGAAATAAAAAACAACTTGCGAAGGTGGACAGGGGCATGGGAAAAAAAAGTTGTGTGGTGGGAGAGATAGCTTAGTGATTAAGTCACTTCCCTGCAAGGCCAAAGGACCCAAGTTTGATTCCCTAGTACCCACGTAAAGCCAGATGAACAAGGTGTCACATGTGTCTGCAGTTTGTTTGCATCATCTAGGAGCTCTGGCATACCTATTCTGTCTCTATCTGCTTCTCTCTCCCTCTCTCTCTCTCTCTCTCAAATAAATAAATTAACAAAATATTTTTAAAAACTTAAAAAACAACTTTCTATTCTTCTCGTGTACAGAGTGCAGGTAATAGCCTAACCCAGCGATCTAATGCATCCAACTTCAAGACCTAGAGAGATTCGCCTTAATCTGAGGGAATTCCTCTATGAATATTTTTCAGTTCTACAAAATATACTCCCACCCCCCCAAAAAATAAGTTTGGGGCTGGAGTGGTTAAGGCACTTGCCTGCAAAGCCAATTCACCAGGACCCACGTAAACCAGATGTACAAGGTGGTGCATGCATCTGGAGTTCATTTGCAGTGGCCAGAGGCCCTGGCCTGCCCAGTCCCTTCCTTTCCCCGCCTTTCTCTCTCTTTCTCAAATAAATTAAAAAAATATTTTAAAAAAGAAAAACTCAAAAAATAGAGATAAAACAGATATGTCAATATCACTCTGGTTATGATGAATGAAAGTGGATTTTACAATTAGCCATCATATCAACTTCTCCACACTGAGGAAAATCAAATCACAACTGTAAAAAAAAAGAATTAAGGGCTGGAGAGATGGCTTAGCGGTTAAGCGCTTGCCTGTGAAGCCTAAGGACCCCGGTTCAAGGCTCGGTTCCCCAGGTCCCACGTTAGCCAGATGCACAAGGGGGTGCACAAGTCTGGAGTTCGTTTGCAGAGTTTGGAAGCCCTGGCGTGCCCATTCTCTCTCTCTCCCTCGATCTGTGTCTGTCGCTCTCAAATAAATAAATAAAAAATAAATAAAAATATTTTTTGAAAAAGAATTAAAAATAAAGACTGCAAGTGTTTTTCAAGGTAGGAAACACTTTATATTTTTCTATCTGCACCATTCACAGTAAAGCCAATGTACAGACCAGAGTCATGCTATTTTAAACTGTTGACATTTACTATCTCAGATAGAGCTAAAAGACTTCATTCTGAGTCTAAAGTCCATGAATGCAATCTGAAGCCAATTGCTTACGAGGACTGAAAGAAAGTGAGAGAGCTCTTTCCGAAATGGATAAGAGGGTCTCCAAAGAAACACTGCAGATGACGAAAGTGATGTGCCTCAAGTAATCTGTCCAACACCAAAAAAGGGTCCCTGAGATCTTTTTATAAATATGAGATAACTGAATCCTAATACTTGTTTGAGAGGTTTTTTTTTAAATCTTTAACCTTCCAAGTGAACTTTGAAGGGTTGAAAAAATATACATGCATGTATCAGTGCATGCATGCAGGCACATTGATTTGGAAATTAGTTATGTATTTCTCTTTCCAAAGAAATTTAATGCCCACTTCATGAATTCTAGTAACAGTGGCAATGAATGGCTTTCCAGGCAATTGGAACACAAGCCTAGAACAAGTTAGATCATTTTCCTAACTAGGTCATAGTCGTTCCTGAAAATGGTAGGACAGGATTTGAAGTAACACCATCTGTTAAAACCACCACCCTGTAAACAATGCCCTAGCCAGTTATTACTCAAAGCTCCATAGGAGGGCTTGGAGAGATGCACTTGCCTGCAAAGCCTAAGGACTCACGTTCAATTCTCCAGGTCCCACGTAAGCCAGACGCACAGTGACGCAAGTGTGCCAGGCCGCACGTGTGCACAAGGGAGCGCACACATCTGGAGTTTGACTGCAGTGGCTGAAGACCCAGGTGAGCCAATTCTCTTTTTCTCTCGCTGTCTCTCTCACTCACTATCATATTTAAAAAAAAAAAAAAGGCAGTCTGTTGAGCTTGCTATATATATATAACCACAGGAATTACTCCCCCTGCCTTGGAATACGTTGGCCGTCACCCATCTTCACATGGTACCTCTAGTTTTGCACCATGGCTTCAATCACAGCCCATTCCCTACATGTTGCAGTGTATCTGCCCACAGATGGCCTAAGGAAACGGCACACGAAGAAGCCTCCAGCTTACCTTCCAGGTCTTTCTTTCCTGGATCTCATCTTCAACCTACAAACTTCCCTGTCTCTTCAGAGGACAAGTCCTCCGTGTGAAACTACCTCTCAGAGAGCAGCCGAGACAGACCAACACCCTCCCAGGAATCCCCTTCCTCCTGACAAGATTCATTTGCAGATGCTGCGCAAACTGCGTAAGTGAGTGAAAAGACAGAACTAGAATGCGCAGATCGATGGTTGACAGCTGACAGCTGTGGGAGACCGAAGGAGTTAACCACTGCGTAGCCCCAGGAGGCTGTCAGCATGCAGGAATGCAGAACTGGTGCAGCCACACCATTTAAGATTCCTATATAGGAGCTGGAGAGATGGCTTAGTGGTTAAGGCACTTGCCTATAAAGCCGAAAGACCCAGGTTTGATTCCCCAGACCCACATAAAACCAGATGCACAAGGTGGTGCATACATCTGGAGTTTGTTTGCAGTGGCTGGAGGCCCAGCATACCCATTCTCTCTGTGTGTGTCTCTCTCTCTCAAATAAATTAAAAAAAAAATAGTTTTAAAAAAATCCCTGGGCTGGAGAGATGGCTTAGTGGTTAAGCGCTTGCCTGTGAAGCCTAAGGACCCTGGTTCGAGGCTCGGTTCCCCAGGTCCCACGTTAGCCAGATGCACAAGGGAGCGCACGCGTCTGGAGTTCGTTTGCAGAGGGTGGAAACCCTGGCACGCCCATTCTCTCTCTCTCTCTCCCTCTATCTGTCTTTCTCTCTGTGTCTGTCACTCTCAAATAAATAAATAAATTTTTTTAAAAAAATTCCCATATAGATTAAATAAATTATGTTTACATATTGGATCTTTTATTCTTGAAACATCATACTCTAGATTTTCTGAGACCATCCACAGTTTTCATATGTGGATGGCTCTCAAAATACCTTAATAAACTTAGCTTGTTACTATGGACCTCAAAATAAAAAGGTTCCCACTTTATTTCTGCTCTTTAGAATCTTCCAGGGCCTTTTGTGGTCACAGGCATTTGTGTAAGGGCCTTAGTCTTGCAAGTTTCACTGGCCATGTGCCAAGAAAGTCCAGTGGACACTCGTAACAGGCAGATACAAGGGTGTCTGGTGTCAGGGGCTGTCTTACACGGCTGACTGCGTACTCAGCCAGTTTGGGCAATATGCCTGGCAAACAGCCCAGTTTCCAGAAGAGCTCACAGGTAACGTCCCATGTAAAGCAGTCGGTGTGTGCACGAGCCAAAAAGCCACAGTGAGCAGACAACAAAGGCTCTGTATCTGCCTAGCTGCTTCCTTGGTAAAGGAAGCCCAGTTTTTACCTAGACATAGTCTTCCTTGGCCGGACATAACCAATTTTCCCAGCCTTTTTCACAGCCAGAGTGAGGCCATGTAAATTAATGTTGTCCAGTGTGATATAAGAGGAAGGACCCTGCCTGGGCCTCTGAGAAATTTCCAGAAGCCCCTTTTGCCCTGCTGCTGAGTACAAAGTACCTAGAACTGCAGTCGCAATTTCTCTCCCCCCTCCCCCTCCCCCTCCCCCTCCTCTCTTTCAGAAGATCTTCATTTGCTGCCCAAGCTGCCCTCAACCTCCTGGGGCCGAAACGATCCCCCTTGCCTCACCTCCCAAGCATTCAGACCCGCCAGCATGTGCGGCTGTTTTGGATCAAGGAGCTATTTTTCAATCGCGGGTTGACCGAAGCCACCTGCCTGGACGACAGGTGACAGAACTAGAAGGGAAGTGGGTCCTTGTTGACCCTTGGAGGGATGCCGTGCCAGCTCCAGGCTGCAGGCTTCTTGCTTCAGCATGAGAGGCTAAAGTTCTCTGTATTTGAAGCACTATTTAGAGTCCGTATGACACACAGCTACATGTAAATTGTGAAGCAGTGGGGGAGGGGGAGGCACTGGAGAGATGACTCAGTGGTTAAGGCGCTTGCCTACAAAGCCTAAGGACCCAGGTTCAACTCCCCAGAAGCCATGTAAGCCAGATGCACAAGGTGTCACGCGCATCTGGACTTCATTTGCAGTGGCTAAAGGGCCTAACATGCCCATTCTGTCTGTCTGTCTGTGTCTCTCACAAACAAATAAAGAAAGTATTTTAAATTGTGAAGCAGTATAGTTTCTCACCTTGCCTGGGCCAACTTTCTTCCACTTAACCCTGTGATCCCTTTTAAACTGCTGTTGTAAAGGAAACTCTCCTAAGATCAATTTTTTTTCCCCCTAGCAATCTTCCTCCTTAATCGATGCATACAATTCTCCTTCGCTACATATATTTGTTCCTGAGGCAAAATAGATTGCCTGACAGTTCACCTTAGGAAGGCTCACAGTTAAGTCACAGAATGCATTGCTTTCTTCTCCCTGGAGCCTGACTAGAAGACACAGTGCCTCCGGGGTGGAAATAATGCGGCTGACCCTTCATCACTAAAGCATTTTGAGAAAGTATTCTGTCATCGTTCTGCCTATCTCCTTTTTTCAAGAAGAGTGAAGGCTGATCACACACACATACACACACACACACACACACACACACACACACACACACACGAGAGTTAAATTAAATCATTCACTTGGTGATAGGAACCACTGCCTTGGCCTTCAATTAGCCCTGTGCCTTAACCCACAGAAATTGGTCGCCTCACACAGCCACTAAAATATTGGTATTTTCAATAGCTAGTTTGAATGACAGGACCCTGAAGGCAAAACAGTTCCTGGGGTAAAAGCTGCGTATCTGCCTGTTCTTGCTTTTATAGCTCGAACAATTCCATTTTGTCAGGCTCCGAACGAACGTTCAAGGAGCATTTGATAAATAAAGCTGGCGGACCTGTGGGTATTTCTAGCCACGTCATCCATCAGGGGGAACGTATGGAGCCCATGTAAGCATTTCGCAGCGGGTCTGGAAAAGACGTGGTTATGATGATCCTAACGGTATTTATTTCTACTGCTCCCTGGAACAACTGGCCACGAAATAATATGAAGCTGAATGACTTCACCTGAGTACATTGTGGAGGAATTACATGTCGCAGTGGGGTACTGATCATGATTTAAAGAAGATAGAAACCTAGTCTAGCTATTGTAATAGGAAAAAAAAGTTTTATATAGATTTTCATTGGCTGAAAAATACATCCACGGTGAACGTTTCAAGGGGCTTGAAAGACAGCTCAGTGGTCAAGTGCAGCCACTGCGAGCCAGGGGCCACCCAATGCGGGAGCTGCTGACTCCCTTAGCACAGATGTCAGATCCCAACTCCGTCCTTCGCCGGCAAACCTGACACCCATATCCGCTGCTCCTGAACGCCTCCCAGCTAGGTCCTGGGCCCTGACACCAGGGCCAAACACTGAGGGAAAACCATGAAACATTCTCACAGAAATATGTTCCAGGCTAAGCAGCAGAAAGTAGTCTGTGTGACTTCCACCCATCAAATCTCATAAATCAGTACATCTACTGTATTTCAACTCAGAAGTCCCTTAGAATTTCCCCAATGCACAGGACCTCAGTAGGATTTCCTACGAGATAGTTTCAGCTTTTACAGGAACAAAGTGTGTACCAATAGGAGGAAAGAAGGAACGTGGAGACCATCCATTCATTACACATACCACACAACAAATGTACTCTTAAAGCTCGTATTATTAAGCACATATTTAAAAATGTGCATTAGGGCTGGAGAGATGGATTAGTAGTTAAGTCACTCGCTGCAGAGCCAGAATACCCAGGGTCAGTTCCCCAGGAACCAAGTAAGGCCAGGTGCACAAGGAGGTGCGTGCATCTGGAATTTGTTTACAGTTGCTGGAGGCCCTGGGGTGCCTATTCTCTCTTTTCCTTCCTCTCTCTCACTCTCTAGTAATAAATTAAAAAATTTTAAATATGCATCATATTATTCATGCAGAAGACATTCTATAGCATTTGCTGAGAAATTCACTGGGCTAGAGTGTTCTATTTTCATCTCTTAGAGGACCTAACACCTAAATCATTCTACATTTTATGTCCACATTCACTGGACCATATACAAGCAGCCACTGCCTGAATGCTTACTGATGAGATGAAAGATCCTGGAACATATTCTGAAAAGCTCTCTAGAAAGATATATATGCTCCCAAGAATCTTAATAACCAAGAACATAATATAGTAAATGCATGAATCCATATGAAGTAACAGGAATATAAACATGTTCAAAACCAAACTGAAAATTAGTTATATCTACTTTAGAGATAATTCAGAAAAACAAAACGTAGGAGGGCTGGAGGGCTGGAGGGATGGCTTAGCAGTTAAGGCATTTGCCTGCAAAGCCAAAGGACCCAGGTTCGATTCCCCAAGACCCACGTAAGTCAGATGCACAAGGGGATGCATTCATATGGAGTTCGTTTGCAGTGGCTGGAGGCACTGGCATGCCCATTCTCTCTCTCTCTCTCTCTCTCTTTGTCAAAAATAATAAGTAAAAGTAAAATATTTTTAAATGTAGGAAAGAAGTTAGAATTGAATTAGCACCTCAATTTTACATTAAGAAACATCATTTAAGTTGGACTGAGCACTAGTATTTTTAAGTAGCAAACACATAAACAGTGCAAAGTGAGCCGACGTTCATGTAGAGAACCAAGTGTTGCATTGAAAATGCAAAAATAAGCCGGCCGTGGTGGCGCACACCTTTAATCCCAGCACTTGGGAGGCAGAGGTAGGAGGATGGCCATGAATTTGAGGCCACCCTGAGACTACATGGTGAATTCCAGGTCAGCCTGTGCTACAGTGAGACCCTACCTCAAAAATGGGTGGGAGGGGATGGAGGGATGGCTTGGCAGTTAAGGCGTTTGCCTGCAAAGCCAAAGGACCCAGGTTTGATTCCCCAGGACCCGCATAAGCCAGACACACAAGGGGGCGCACGCATCTGGAATTCGTTTGTAGTGGCTGGAGGCCCTGGCGCTCCCATTCTTTCTCCCTCTCTCTGTCTCTCTCCCTCTTCCTCTATCAAATGAATAAATAAATAAAATAAAATATTTTAAGAAACAAGAAAAGGAAAGAAAGAAATAAAGAGAGAGAGAGAGAAAGAAAGAAAATGCCAAACTAAAGTTCCATGTGATCTCTACATGGACACATGCAGTTTGCACAAATCCAATCCCTCATCCCCAGACATTCCAAATCTTGAGAAGCCACTATTGTGAAGGTTCAGGTTAAGTGTTTTCAGTTTTCATGTGTGAGAGAAAACATGTGGTACTTGTCCTTCTGTGGAAGCTGGATCATATGGTACTTTTTTAGATTTTTTTTTTTTTTAAGTACCTGGATGCTTTTCTCCATGACACCTACACTAACTTACATTCCCGCCAATATTGTATAAGATTTCTATTTCTTCCGCATCCTGAGCAATACTGGGAGATGCCATTTTGAGAGGTTGCTGGTCAGCTCTTCTAACTGGAGCAAGATAGGCTTCCTTGTTTGTATATTTGATTGTTTTCATTTTCCTGGTGGCCAATGATGTTGAGCCATCATTGTTAATGCATTTGTCGGTCACTTAAACTTCTTCTGAGAAGTGTCTTTTCAGATCATGTGCCTATTTTGAATTACATTACTTGTTTTTAAATTGTTTAGCTCCTTATATTTTTTTTAAATCTTTTGGTTTAACTTTTTTTGTTGCTTTTTATTTATTTATTTGAGAGCTACAGAGAAAGAGGCAGATAGAGAGAGAGAGAGAGGGAATGGGTGCGCCAGGGCCTCCAGCCACTGCAAACAAACTCCAGACATGTGCGCCCCCTTGTGCATCTGGCTAACGTGGGTCCTGGGGAATCGAGCCTCGAACCGGGGTCCTTAGGCTTCACAGGCAAGCGTTAACCACTAAGCCATCTGTCCAGCCCAGCTCCTTATATTTAACCTTAATTCACATAGTTAACATTTTCTCTCATTCACCAAATTGTCTCTTCACTCTGATTATTTTTTTTAATTTATTTTATGAGAAAGAGAGTGAACAAGAGACAGAGAGAGAGTGTGCAACCAAGAGAGAGAATCAGTGTGCCAGGGCCTCCAGTTACTACAGTTGAACTCCAGACACATGCGCCACTTTGCATAGTTGTTATCACCTTGTGCATCTGGCTTACATGGGATCTGAGGAGTCAAACATGTGTCCTTAGGCGTCACAGGCAAGTGCCTTAATCAGTAAGCCATCTCTCCCTCTCACTCTGCAGTCTCACTGTTTCTTTGCAGGGCAGAAGTTTTTAAGGTTGCTATAATTCCACTTGTCTAGTTTTTTATTTGATTCCCCCATGCTTTGGAAATTCTATCCCCAAAATAATTTCCCATACCAACACTTTTAAGAGTTCATCCCATGTTTTCTTCTAGTAGTTTCAGGATTTCGGGTCGTAAATTTATGTCTCTCCTGCACTTCGAGTTCATTTCGTTTTCCCCTCACTGAGAGATACAGGAAGTCAAGTTTCATTTTGCTATATATGACATCCAGTTTCCCTAGCACCATTTACTGGAGAGGCTCAGCGTGGTGGCTTGAATGTAAATGCCCCTCACACGCTCAGGCATTTTTTTTTAATTATTAAGATTAAGATTTCGACCTAATTAAGTCTCCAGCAGGCAGAGCCCTGCTGAAGGAGATGTCACTGCGGACAGATCTGGAGTCCAGCCCTCAGGTGCGTGTTCAGTCAGCTTTTGCTTGCTGCTGGCGGACTGTGTGTGTAGAAAACCAGCTTGGGCTCTGGCTGGCCTCTCTGCTTTGGATGGATGAGGAAGTGAGCCAGATTCTCCAGATTCTTCCACCATGATGACGCTTCACCTGAAGTCTTTTAAAAAATGTTTTAAAATATTTTTTGGTTCATTCCTATTTATTTATTTGAGAGTGACAGAGAGAAAGATAGAGAGAGAACAGGCACGCCAGAGGCTCCAGCCACTGCAAACGAACTCCAGATGCGTGCGCCCCCTTGTGCATCTGGCTAACGTGGGTCCTGGGGAATCGAGCCTCGAACCAGAGTCCTGAGCCTTCACAGGCAAGCGCTTAACCGCTAAGCCATCTCTCCAGCCGCCGCCGCCCCCCCCCCCCACCGAAATCTTTAAGGCTGAAGTAAACCTTTTTTTCTCATCAGCGGCTTATCCCAGCAATGGGAAGGTAACCACACCCTATCCATTCTCCAGTTTATGTTTTGGGCACCTTTGTTGAGTTGGCTGTAGGTAGATGGGTGTATTTCTTCAATCTCTATGATACATGTGTTTTTCTACCAATATCGTGCAGCTTTTGCTACAGTGGTGATCTGCCCTGACCTCAAATACTGTGATGTCTCCCGCTTTGATCTTCCTCTAGCTCCAGAGGGCTTGGGGAGTTCAGAATCTTCTGCACCTGCAAAAAAACTGTAGTATTTTTCAATGTTTTTTTTTTTTAATTACATGATTTTGTTACCCTATATGCTAACGTTCACTAATGATATGATTTAGTAGGTTTGGCTATGACATTTTCTAATAGAATTTATTTATTTATTATTTCAGAGAGAGAGGCAGACAGACAAGCAGAGAGAGAGAAAGGGTGCTCCAGGGCCTCCAGCCACTGCAGACGAACTCCAGACGCATGCAGCCCCTGGTGCATCTGGCTTATGTGGGAATTGAACTGAGGGCCTTTGGCTTCTTAGGCAAATGCCTTAACCGCCAAGCCATCTCTCCAGCCCTTGCCATGATATTTTCATACATATATATGGAAAGTTTTGATCATGTCCATATGCCTTTCTTCCTCCTCTCTCTTTTCTTTCTCCTGCTCCACTTTATCTTTCCTGATGTCCTCTCTTTGACCTGTATATCTTCCTTTTATTATCCACATGGAAAAACCAAAATCCTTGTTTTTCTCTTTAACATGCAACCACTTTTCTACAAGTGGTAAACACGCACATAACGGGTTTTTATTCAGCCATAAAGAAGAACAAAGTTAGAATTGCTTTTTCTAGTCCTATAAAGAGTATCACCGGTCTTGACCTATTGACAGGGATTGAAATTAATAACTTTGGATAATTTTTTTAAAATTTTTATTTATTTATTTGAGAGCAAAAGACATAGAGAGAAAGACAGGTAGAGGGAGAGAGAGAGAATGGGCGCGCCAGGGCTTCCAGCCTCTGCAAACAAACTCCAGACGCGTGCGCCCCCTTGTGCATCTGGCTAACGTGGGTCCTGGGGAACCAAGCCTTGAACCGGGGTCCTTAGGCTTCACAGGCAAGCGCTTAACCGCTAAGCCATCTCTCCAGCCCCACTTTGGATAATTTTAACACCTTAATAGTACAAACTCTTCAGATAAAAGAACACCGGCGATTTACTCACTATTTTATGTCAGTTTCTTTCAGGAGTGTTTTGTAATTTTCATTGCAGAGGCTTTTCACTTCATTGGCTAAATTTATCCTAAATTTTTTGTTTGTTTGCTTTTCGAGGTAGAGCTCAGGCTGACCTGGAATTCACTAGGTAGTCTCAGGGTGACCTCGAACTCTCAGCAATCCTCATACCTCTACCTCCCAAGTGCTACCATTAAAGGCGTGAACCACCATGTCCAGCTAACGCATTATTTTTGTATGACTTGTAAATAACGCTGTTTCTTGATTTCTCAACAAATTAGTTATTAATTTTTTTAAATCTACTGATTATTATTTGCTGATTTTCCATCTGAAATGTTATTGAATTTGCTTACCAATTCTCATCATGGTTTGGTAGTGTCACTAGGTATTTCTACATACAGAAACATGTCATCTCCCTTGCTATGCATATGCCTTTTAACACTTTCTCTTTCTTTGGGTTCAAGCTAAAACGTCCAGTACTGTGCTGCTTTGATCCAGAGGTCCTTCATATGACTGTGTGTTTTGAATGCTTGTCCCCAGCTGGTTTGGGAGATGGAGGCTTGTTACAACCTTTCCCCTCATCAGCTGATTTTGGTCAGCTGATTAATAGGAGCAGAAAGTATGCACACCCTTCTCATATTCCTGGCACTAGAGAATTTAGTTGTGTTTCTCCTTTCAATATGATGTTGGTACTGATCGGTCTTATATATCCTTATTAGGTTGTGGAACCACTCATCAAGACTTTATGTGATATGTCCATGGTTTTTATCATGAAAGGATCTGAATATTTTTCATGATTTTTCCTACCTAATTTTTTTAAAATATTTTTTAAATTTTCTTTCTTTATTTATTTGAGAGTGACAGACACAGAGAGAAAGACAGATAGAGGAAGAGAGAGAGAATGGGTGGGCCAGGGCTTCCAGCCTCTGAAAATGAACTCCAGACGCGTGCGCCCCCTTGTGCATCTGGCTAACGTAGGACCTGGGGAACCGAGCCTCGAACCGGGGTCCTTAGGCTTCACAGGCAAGCGCTTAACTGCTAAGCCATCTCTCCAGCCCTCCTACCTAATTTTTATATTTTCCATTGACATAAACACATGAATCTGCCCTTCAATTTTTTTTGATTTGTGAATGTGGAATTTTTTTTTTTTTTGCATCACTAGAATAATGATTAAAGTTTGTTATCAACTTGACCAAACTAGGAAGTGAGAGAGCTGCCTCTTGGGTAGGTGGGTCTGTGAAGGCATTTGCTGACAAGCAAGTCCTTCCTCCAGAGTGCGCGGCTCTTCTTCTGGGGGCATTTACATAAGGAGGCTCCAGGACAATGCCAGGGCTTGTTCTTTTGCCCTGATGCCCGGGCTACTTGCTCGTATGTGTTATTTGCCTGGCTCCTTTCTGCTGCTCATTTACGTATTTTTCTGCCCTTCATTTGCCTTTGTGGACCGAGTAGCTGCGGGAACCTCCGGCTCTTCCTCCTGCGTCCACCCTCGTGGACTGAGTGGCTATGGGTCCAGACTCATGGACAAAGCAGCTGTTTGGTTCCTGAACTTTCTCATCTGTGGATAGCTGTGGTTGGGTTGAACTTCCCAGCCCTTACCTTGTGAGCTAATTTAATAAATCGTCCTGTTTACATATTCATTCCATCATTTCTGCTGCTCTTGAGAATCCTGAGTAATAGACCTGGGGTGAGACCAATTCTATAATAGTGAATGATCTTTTTATATGCCCTGTTCAATTAGCTATGTCCACCATGGATATTGGGTAAGTGTGTGTGTGTGTGTGTGTGTGTGTGCATGCCCGCGTGTGTAACTTCCTCAAATTTGCCTCCATGGTGCCTCCCTATCCTGCCTTCCACTCTGACCAGTTTCCTTCCTCCTCCCAAATAGTCTCTTTTCTGATTTCAAGTCACATATGTTTTATAGCTAAATCTAGGTTGTCTGTGCTAATCCTGGTTATTTCTTTCTCTCCACTAATTTTAGACTGTTCGCTCTCAATTTTCTAAATCCTTGAGGCTTATCATTAAGTTGTTTATTTGAAATCTTCCTATTCTGTTTGATATAGGCAATTATTGCTATAAACCCTGCATCTCTTTTACTCTGTATGATTTTTTAAACTCAGTGGAAAATCTCATCAATAAACTAGACCAGAAGAAGGAAGATTGAGTATTACAAACCAGGCTGAAGACATTCAGATAGCAATAATTTTTTTAAAAAATCAATCATGAACAAAACATCAAGATGTTTAGAGCTCAAATAAGAGATTAAACCTATGAAGAGGGATCTAGGATACTGAAGAAAGGTACAGGAAATGTATTCAACATGATTCTAGTGGAAATTTTCCTAAATTGGCCTGAGAAGATAGCTTGGTGGTTAAAGGCATTTTTTGACAAAGCATGCAGACCCAGGTTCAATTCCCAGTAGCTACATAAAAATTCAGATTTACGAAACAGTACATGCTTCTACAGTTTGTTTATAGTGGCAAAATGCCCTGACACACACCCATATTTATTACCTTTATCATTCTCTCCTTCCCTCCCTCCCTCCCTCCCTCTCTCTCTCTCTCATAAAATAAACTATTTTTTAAAAGAACTTTTTTTCTAAATCTACAGAAAGAAATGGGCACTGAAACACATGAATCACTTGGAACCCCAAATAAACATAACCAGAAAGGAAACTATCCTCAAATATTATAGTTGAAATGCCAAGGACAAAAAAAGAAAGATTTGACAGAAATTTCTCTCTAATCCAGGCACTGAACAACATAACTGCTAACCAAGGCTAGTGTAACCAGAAAAGTTTGTCTTTAAAATCAAAGATAAAATAAAGACCTTCCAGTATAGGCCCAACGAAAGTAATCCAAAACCACTAAGCCAGCACTGCTGAAAATACTTGAAGGATTGCTACACATAAAAGAAAACAACAGTTAGACACAACCTCAATAGCTCCGAAAAGATTAAATGCCCCTAGGCAAATAAACTAACAAGCATTAGAAAAGAATGAAACACAACTTAACTCAGTACCACCATCATTTTCTAAGATGAAGGAGAAAGAAATTAGGACACAGTTTTCAACAAAATCATCTTACTTTCCAACTAATACATGCAGACTGCATGGATGGATTTATAAAAACAAAGCCTGGGGCTGGAGAGATGGCTTAGCGGTTAAGGCACTTGCTTGCAATGCCTAAGGGCCCATGTTCGAATCTCCAGATCCCACATAAGCCAAATGCACAAAGGTGAGGCAAGCATGAAGTCGCATATGCCCACTGGGTGGCACATGCATCCAGCGTTCCATTGCAGAGGCCCTGGCACGCCAATTCTCTCTCTCTCTTTGTCTCTCTCTCTCTCTAAAATAAAATAATAAATAAATAAATAATAAATACAGACAAACCCTGGCTGCAGGACACCAAGAAATCAAGCTGGATCTGAGTTTCTCCCCTGATGGCTGCCTGTCATAGAGCCCCAACAACCTTACCCGTCAGCAGACTTCATGAGCTACACAATCAACCAGCCAGGCAAGATGTGCCTACCGATGCAGTAGTGGCATAACTATTATAGGGGTAACCAACTGCTTTTCGATTGGATTGGGGGCCCAGTCTACAAGAGGGATTTCATGCTTGGTCCTGGGAATTTAGTCAAAAGCCTATGGCTGGCAAGTTGACAAGTCCTAAGAGGAAAACTCTACTCTTGCTTGGATGAATGGATAAGTTGTGCCTATCTAATTCTCCTCTAAATATTTATGCTTATGGCCAAAGATAAATGCTGTCCTCACCTTTGGTAAGAGGACATTCTTTTGCAATTGGCAGTGACTCAAAACTCATCAGAATACTGGGAAAATAAAAGCAACTCTTGAGTGCTTAGCACTAAATAAGACATGTATGTCACCTCCTCCAAGACTCAGGAAACATTGTGGAGATGGCGAAAAGACCAAGGGGATGAGGTGAGATGTCCTGGAATGCTGCCTTCTGGACATGAAGTGGTTATTACCACTTGTGACCCACAGTCACTGTGGCTACCTGCACATGAACTGCACAATATTGGTCCTATTCTGTCATGGATGGTGGAGGATAATACACACACACACACACACACACACACACACACACATCAAAGTAAAATAATGACGAGCTGTAAAAATGGTTTAGTAGGGGTGGAGAGATGGTTTAGCGGTTAAGGTGTTTGCCTGCAAAGCCAAAGGATCCTGTTCGATTCCCCAGGACCCACGTAAGCCAGATGCACAAGGGGGCGTATGTATCTGGAGTTCCTTTGCAGTGGCTGGAGGCCCTGGCACACCCATTCTCTCCCTCTCTCTCTCTCTCTCTCTCTCTCTCTCTCTCTCTCTTCCTCTTCCTCTCTCCCTCGTTCTCTCTCTCAAATAAATAAAAAAATATTTTTAAAAATGGTTTAGTAGCAGGGCATGGGATGGGGGGGGGACAAGAGAAGATAACAGGAGAGGATTATGGTCAAAATACATTAGAAAATTGTCAACTAAAAATAAGTATAAAAGAGAGAGCCAGACATAGAGAAAGGATAGGCAAGCAAGGGGCTCCAGCCACTACAAATAAACTCCAGAAACATTTGGATCTGGCTTACGTGGGTTTGGGGAAATTGAACCTGGGTCCTTGGGTTTCTCAGGCAAGTGCCCTAGAAGCCATCTCTCCAGCACTAGTTCAGTTTTTAAAGTACTCTCTGGGTCAGCGCGAGGACCATTCCCAAGAGCACGTGCACAAATGCCAGTAGCGGTAGGTGATGAGCACTTGTAACCCCAGAGCTGGGCAGGCAAAAGCAGGCAGGGATATGAGGTTCACCGGCCGGCCGGCCAGCCTAGCCTACTTGGTGAGCTCAGGCTAATGAGAGATCGATCCTGCCTCAACAAATGTGAGTAACGCCCAAAGAACAACACCTCAGGTTGTTCTCTGGCCTCCACATACAAGCACACACTTGCATGCACACACATAAATACGCAGACAGACAGACAGACAGACACACACACACACACACACACACATACACACACACAACTATTTTCCATCTATAAGAAACTAATCCCTCTGGAAAAAGCCACACACAGACTATCAGGGAAAAGAAAAGAAATGATAATCCAAGCAATCAAAATGAGAAAAAAAAGCATAATTATGTAGATTTATATCTGACAAAGCAGGCGTCAAGTCAAAATTAACAGAGCTAAACATCAATGGATATAAATAAGAGAATCCATCACGAAGCTATGACTACTGTGAATGTATAATCACCCAATGTTCGTGCACACAGCTTCATGAAACAAAACACTACAGGCATAAAGGAATAGATAGAGTCACATGCAGTAAGAGTATATGACTTCTGGGCTGGAGAGATGGCTTAGCGGTTAAGCGCTTGCCTGTGAAGCCTAAGGACCCCGGTTCGAGGCTCGGCTCCCCAGGTTCCATGTTAGCCAGATGCACAAGGGAGCGCACGCATCTGGAGTTTGTTTGCAGAGGCTGGAAGCCCTGGCGCACCCATTCTCTCTCTCCCTCTATCTGTCTTTCTCTCTGTGTCTGTCGCTCTCAAATAAATAAATTTTAAAAAAAAAGAGTATATGACTTCAATGTCCCATTCTAACCTATAGATACATTATACAGGCCAAAAAAAAAAAAAGAATCAACAAGAGACTTCAGAGTTAAAACTTCATCATATGCTGGGCGTGGTGGCGCACACCTTTAATCCCAGCACTTGGGAGGCAGAGGTAGGAGGATCGCCATGAGTTCAAGGCCACCTTGAGACTACATAGTGAATTCCAGGTCAGCCTGGGCCAGACTGAGACCCTACCTCAAAAAAAAAAGAAAGACTGCATCATAGATGAAACGGGCTTAACAGCCATCTGCAGAAAATTCCATCCAACAGGTACAAAACACACATTTCACAGCAGCACAGGAAACTTTCTCAAAAATCAATCACACAATTAGGCTTAAAGTTAGCCCTAAATGAAAACCACTGAAATGATTTTTTTTCATCTTTTCAGACCATAGTTAAATAAAATTAGAACGTAAGAACAAGAAGAATTTCAGAAACTATTTACAGTTGCACAACACACTTTTCACGAATCAGTGGTTAAATTTTAAGGATCAAATGAAAGTGAATAACTTACTGGAAACTTTGGCATGCCACAGAGATAGTGCTAAGAGGAAGTTTATAGGTAAGAGTATCCACTTTATTAAAAAATGCAGAAAATAAAAAGGCTGAGATGGCTCAGTCAGTCAAGTGCTTGCAACAAGCATGAGGATGTGAATTCAGATCCCCAACAAGCACGCACACACAAAAAAGAAATGCCAGTCATAGTGGCATATGTTTATCATTCTGGCCCTGGAAAGGTAGCAAAATTTGAATCCCTGAGGTCTAGCCAGATCAGTAACATCCAGATTCCTTCCATTGCTCGGTCAACACACTGCACATCACACAACAATGCTATTCACAACAACTGTTGTGAAATTAGCCTAGGTTATCATGAGCTGATGAGTACACAAAGAAAATCTGATCCACAGATAGGATGAAGAATTTTTCAGCCATAAAGAAGAATTAAACAATGTCATTTGCCAGAAAGTTGTTCTTGGGGTGGAGAGATGGCTCAGTGGTTAAAGGTACTTGCATGCAATGCCTGATGGCCCAGGTTTGATTCCTGGGTACCCACCTAAAGCCAGATGTACAAAGTGGCAAATGTGTCTGGAGTGTGTTTGCAGTGGCAGGAGGCCCTGGCATGACACTCATTCTCTCCCCCCCCTTCTCTCCCTCCCTTAAATAAATAATAGAAAGTTGTTCTTGTGTTAAGCAAAATAAACTATATTCAGAAAAAAATGAATATCATATGTTTGCTGTCAAATGGGGCAGGTAGATTTTTTTTTTCCAAAGGCATCAAAAAAAAAAAAAAAAAAGGAACTGGGCAGGAGGGATGGCTTAGCAGTTAAGGCATTTGCCTGCAAAGCCAAAGGACTCAGGTTTGATTCCGCGGGACCCACGTTAGCCAGATGCACAAGGGGGCGCACATGTCTGGAGTTTGTCTGCAGTGGCTGGAGGCCCTGGTATGCCCATTTTCTTTCTCTCTCTCCCTCTTTCTCTGCCAAATAAATAAATAAAAACAACATATTTTTAAAAATACACAGAACTATTTGGGAAGAGGAAAAGAAACCAGTGGAAGATACAAGAAGGAAAAGATCAAGTACAATATATACTTGTCTCCTAATGAAACCCCTTACTTTGCCCAAGTAGTATATGCTAATAAAATATTTTTAAAAGCCAATGCCCAACATCCTTTAGTGTGTGTGTGTGTGTGTGTGTGTGTGTGTGTGTGTGCGCGCGCGCGCATATGTTGGTTTTCCAAGATAGGGTCTCACTCTAGGCCAGGCTGACCTGGAATTCAGTAAGTCACCTCAGGGTGGCCTTGAACTCACGGTGATCCTCCTACCTCTGCCTCCCGGGTGCTGGGATTAAAGGCGTGCACCACCATGCCCAGCTATTATACATATGTTTACGATTGCTACATCTTGCCATTGACTTGATCTCTTGATAAGTATACAGTAACTTTTTTTTCATCTTCTCTTGGCTTTGTCTTAAATTCTACTGTTTCAGATATAATATAGCTATTCCTACTCATTTTAGCTGCCCTTTGTTTGGAATATCATTCTAGGCATTTTAACTTTCAGTCTGGGTTGTTCATCTTTATTGGTGAGGTGAGTTTCTGGCATGTAGCTGATTATTGAGGTTTCTGTTGCTTTTTCATTGTACACATTCAGCCTTCAGTAAGGATTAGTTGGGAGAATTAGTATTTTTACATAAAAGTTTATTAATGAGAGGTAAGGAAGTGGTTTCATTACATTTTTTATATTCTCCTAGTCGGTTTACATAGTTTTCTTCTTTTTCCCTCTGTTGGATATTCCTCTGGTTTGATAGTTTAGTGTGTTGGTTCTCTTCTATTTCCTTTCTGTGTATCTATTCTTCTAGTGAGATTGCACTTTCAAAGGTTTTTCACAATTGCAACCATCTTTATTTTACTTCTAACTGTCACACTCCCTTAAGCATCTTTTGCAAGACTGTGGTCTGGTGGTCAGGAATTCCCTGGAGTTCTATTTGTGTTGGAGAAATTTTATTTCCTCTTCATTTCTGAAGGACAGTTATTGTTATTTTATAGTTATTTCTTTTAACTTGGCATACATCATTCTAAGGGTTTCTGCAAGATACCTATTGCTAGTTTTGTAAGGAAACCCTTAAATGTGACTTTAGAAAATTTTGTTTGTCTTGTACTGTCTCTTAAATATTTTTCTTATTTATGAGAGAGAGAGAGTTAATGGGCACGCCAGGGCCTCCAGCCACTGCAAATGAACTCCAGATGCATGTGCCATCTTGTGCATCTGGTTTTACATAGGTACTGAGGACTCAAACCTGTGTCCTTTGGTTTTGCAGGCAAGCGCCTTAACCCCTGATCCCCCATCTTCCTCTTTTGACAGCTTATTATATGCTGTGGTGATGATCTCCTCCAGTCGTGTC